>NC_056751.1:343495647-343653147 GCF_019279795.1 Protopterus annectens | reverse complement strand
TTGTGGGAGTTAGAGTTTTAGTCGGGGTTAAAGCAAGGACATAACCAGTGATTTTTAAGGTAAATTCTAAGTTTTTGTTTGAACAGAACAGTAGATGGAATCGAAGTAAGTTCAATAGGAAGTTGATTCCAGTGTTTACCAATGGCGTTGGAGAAAAGGGAGTCACCAGCAAGTTTGTTGGATTTGGTTAAAGTAACTAGGAGTTTGCTAGAGGAGCAAAGAGAATTCAGGTTAGAGTAAGGGGTAAAAAGGTTGGAAAGTGCAGGTGTGTTATTAGGTTGATAGAAAGCTCTTTGGACAAAGGTAAGTTGGGAAAGAAGCAACATATTTTCTAATTCCAGCCAGTGAAGTTGCTGTAGGTTCAGGCAGTGGTGAGTTCTGAATTGATTACCAGTAACAAATCTAGCAATACTATTATATGTGTTAGCCAGTTTAGAGAGATTGTTTTTCTTCAGGTTAGTATAAATTGGTGAGGCATAGAGAAGAGTTGAAATAAGGTGAGAGTGGGCAAGAGTAACTTTGGCTGTCGGGGTTAAGAATGTTTTAATTCTGTAGAGGGAGCCCAATTTTCTGTTTACGTTTTTAATGGTATTATTGATGTGACAGTCATAGGTAAGGTTGTTGTCAATCATGACACCTAGCAGTTTGGTAGTAGAGTCGGCTGATATGAGGGTGCCATTAATAGATAAGATAGAGAAGTCTAATGTGGGGGACCTAGTAGTGGGTTTAAAGAGGAGGAGTTTCGTTTTTTTAGCATTTAAGAGTAGGCAGCGTTTTAAGAACCATGCTTCAACTGTGTGCAATACATTTTGAGTAATAGTTTGAAGCTCTGGAATGGTTTTAGCAGAGCAAATAAGTGTGGAGTCATCAGCATATTGTATGCATGTAGCTTGGGGAATAGCTACTTGTAAGTCATTTATAAAAAGGGAGAATAGGAGAGGTCCAAGAATAGAGCCTTGTGGGACACCAAGAGAAATTGGGAGAAGAGAGGAGAGTTTGTTATCCCAGAGGACTGCCTGTTTCCTGTTAGTGAGATAGGAAGTAAACCATTGGATAGCCTTTGGTTCTAAAGCAAGAGATTCCAGGATTTTTATGAGGAGGGGGTGGTTGACCATATCAAAGGCTTTGGACAGGTCAATAAAGAGTGCTGAAGATAGGATATTATTATTGCGGTTTTTGTTTATAAAGTCAGTAAAGGAAAGGAGAGCAGTGGTAGTACTATGAAAAGGCCTAAAGCCGTGTTGACAGTGAGTTAGAATGTTATTTTTAGTTAAGTGATTCATTAGCTGGTAGTGAACACATTTTTCCATGATTTTTGCTATTGGAGATAGGAGGGCTATAGGCCTATAATTAGAGTATTCATTGGAGTTTCCTCCTTTATGTAAGGGTATAATGTGCGAGATTTTCCAGATGTCAGGTATGGTTCCTTCATTAATAGTTCTGTTAATAAGGATAGATATGGGATAGGCTATTTCCTTAGCTGCTTTTTGGAGGAATTCAGATGGAAGTAGGTCAGCCGATGGGGTACATGGTTTAAGTTTTTGGATGCATTTTTGGATGAAGGTGGTGGAGATGGGTTGTATTATGAAGGTTGGGTGATTAGAAGATGCAAGATCAGGGATGCTAGAATTGTCAATGGAAAGGTGAGAGGCCAGTGAATTGATAGTATCAGTAAAGAAGGAGTCGAAAGCATTGGCAGTTTCATGGGAAGAATTCTTTTCGGACCCAGAGGGAGAGGGAGTGGTAGTCTGTCCGGGGTGAAGAAGTCTATTCAAGGTTGACCAGAATTTTTGGGGATTATTGTGATTCGCTTGCTGGAGGTTACTATAGTAGTTTTTTTGTCGGAAAGAATAGCTTTTTTGGTACTGTTTCTTAAGTGTCTGAAGGTCTGTTGATCTGAGAGAGATTTACTAGTTCTCCATTTTATCCAGGATTTGTTTCTAAGTAACATTTTTTGTCTTGTTTCTTTAGATAGCCAGGGGGCTGGTTTAGTTTTGACTCTGATAGTTCGTTTTGGTGCATGATTGTCTAGGATTGTTAAAAATGTGGTGTTAAAATATTGAACAGCTTCTTCAAGAGGAAGAGTTTTTAGAGGTTTCCAGTTACAGGCATTTAGTTCAGTTTTAAATAGGATAGGGTTAAAATATTTATTACTACGTGAGGTTCTGATGGTAGGGGCATTAGTAGTGACATTCTTCTTTCTTATGATATATTTGATCGACAGTTCATTTCACTGACAGTTCATTTCACTGACAGTTCATTACATCGACAAGCATTTTAGGTGGGGGGCTGTGCCCCCCCACCCCCCCTAACTATATATATCAACTCCAGGGTTGCACAACATTGGGGAAGGGGGCAAATGCTTGTCGATGTAATGAACTGTCAGTGAAATGAACTGTCGATCAAATGACATGAACCCATATATATATATATATATATATATATATATATATATATATATATATATATGTATATGTATATATATATATATATATATATATATATATATATAGGTCTACTTTTAGTACCCAAATTGTAATAGTACCGAACTACAAAACATGTAGACGAAAACATCAAAGTCTCAAGACCCTGAAATTCAACAACACCAAATCTCAGAATATTGAAACCGAAAAAGCAGAAATAGCCTACAGTTTTCAATTCAGCAATTTTGCAGGGGGTCTTCCCCCCTGCCCCCCACACCCACTGCAAATTTAATATACCAACTCCGAGATTGCACTATGTTGAGTAAAAGAGAACAGTGTAGTGATCCCTATACCAGCATTCTTTAATACCTGTTTCCTACAGCAATACATACCCTGCAATTATAACAGCTTCTTTTTTAGATTTTCTACTTTAAACTAAAATGAACTTACCCACAGACAACAAAACCATGATACATAAAATTCACCATATTGTAATATGTATGCACTACAAACCCTTAAAGGGAAACCACACCAATAGACCACTTGCTATTTCTATATTTAAACAAGTTTCAGCAGCCTGCAACAAATTATTTTACAATGACTATGATTTCACTATGCCATTAGTTTACATAGGGTATAGCTCTGCCTTTCTACATTTCGATATTCTGGCATTCAGTGATGTTGAATTTCAGGATTTTGAGACTTCCGTGTTTTCATCTCAATGTTTTCAGGTTCGGTATTATGGCAATTCGGGTATTGAAAGTTGACCCATATACAGATATATATATATATATATATATATATATATATATATATATATATATATATATATTTATATATTATATATATATATATCTGTATATCTATATAGATATTATATATATATATATGGGTCCCCTTGACATGATCGACATTTCAAAATGTCTAAGACCATATGGCCATGATCATATGATCGACTTTTGAAATGCCGACCATGCGGAACCGGCATTTCCATACAGTGCGGAATGGAAAGATTTCCATTCCTGCACTGTAGTGGGATCTTGGAGTTGGTATATTTAAGTTACGGGGGGTGTAGGGGGGCTTGCCCCCCTGCTAGCAGTGTTAAGGTGAGTGTTTTTTTTTTTTTGTTCTTTACATGTTCAGCATTTTAAATGTCGATCATATGGTCTCAGCCATATGATCTTCGACATTTTGTAATGTCGATCTTGTAAAGTAGACCCATATATATATATATATATATATATATATATATATATATATATATAAATGGGTTCCGTTCAGAAGCTCGAAATACTGAAATCTCGAATTTCAGTATTTCGAGCCCAAGAAGCCGAATCCACATAATAGTGAAAATTTAGAAGTGCAAAATTTAAAACCTCGAATACCGGAGGTTTTGAATTTCGCGCTTCTAAAGTTCCGCTATGGTCATTTATTCAGGTAAGTGTGTGTGTGTGTGTGTGTGTTAAGTGGTTTGGGTAGGGGCTGTGGTGTTTGTCAGTGTGTTTAGTTGCTGTGATGTGTGTGCATGAAGGGAACGTAGCTTGTGTGGTGGTGTTTTGTGTAGTGCAACCTCCGAGTGAGAATATTTAAGTAGGGGGCTGTGGGGTGGGGCACAGTCCCCCTGCTTTCATGTAGTAGAGTGATTGTGTGTGTTGTGTGGTGGCTAGTGTGTGTGTGTGTGTGTGTGTGTGTGTGTGTGTGTGTGTGTGTGTAGTAAACCCACGAAATTCAAAACTTCCGGTATTCGAGGTTTTGAATTTCGTGGTTTTTAGTTTTCGTTGTTTTGTGGATTCTACTTCTTGGGCTCGAGATACTGAAATTCGAGATTTCAGTATTTCGAGCTTCTGAAGTAATTCCATATAATATAACTTCAGTGGGCTAAAAGAAAGGCACACTGACGCTGAATGGATATTAAGTTTTCATTCTTGATAAGATGAAAGAACTTCCTCAGAATACAATAAAATGCAATAATCACTAGTTCAAATGTGTACAACTCTAGAATGTAAGTACAGTAGCCAATAAACATAAAACAGTGTTTTTCAAAAAAAAAAAACAATAAGGAAACTGCAATTATAATAAAAAGGTAGCTCAAATGACATAACATTAATGGGTACAGTGAATAAGATGCTGAAGGGAGTGTGTCATTAGTTATACCAGCGTAGAGCACATTTAATGTTTATCTCTCATTCAGTTCCTGGAGATGCTTCAGCATTCAGTAACAACTGTCATTTAAGTTCTCTCAGTTCAAGAAAGGAGTCACTGTCTCCAAAAAATTAATCAATCTGTTCTAATACAAAGAATTTGAATTTATTGAACTGTGTACAGGTCATACTGTGTTTTGCAAGGACATTATTTGCATTAGAAGCTCAAATTGCCCCAGATGTTCCTTAATGCGATCTGACAGCTTGCGTTTGGTTTTACCTACATAGAAACATCCACAAGACATACAAATACCTGCATAAATTAAAAAGGTTGAATGGCAATGAAAATATCTATAAAATGAAACTGTATAGTTGCAGTGCGAAAAGTATACTTATCACCTGTAAAAATAGAAGGCCAAACAATGCATTTACCACAATAGTACATGCATATAGAGGAATTATTCATAACAGGAGAATGCAATAAAAACTGAGTCTCTATTTTCCACATGTGAACAAATAGTTCTAGTCTTTTTAACGTAAAAGTAGATGCATTTCCTAAGGCAGAACTTACTTGTGGGGAATCAGAAATAATGTCCCAATTGTTGGAAATAATTTCCCTAGTAGCAGACATGTCCCTGCAAATAGGAATAGGGAAATTAAGACATCTGTTAGATGGAGAAGGTTCTGTAATACAGGATTGGAATCCATATTTTAGAATAGGAAGGTATTTACTATGTCTGGCTGCTGAAACTTCTTCACAAATGCTGTCAATTAAAGATGCAGAGTAGTTCCTGATGGAAAACATATGTTTCAGTAATGAGGACTGCACAAAAAAATTCTTCGTCATGACTAACCAACCTAAACAGTCTAATAAACTGACCCTTAACCAAATTTTTCTTCATATTGAATGGGTGTTAGCTAGTAAAATTCAGAAGGTTGATTTTAAAAAGTCTCTTTTCTGAATACTCACGCTTAAACTATGACAAAAAGCCAAACTGGTGCAGTTACTGGAAATAGTGTTGAAACAAATTCCACTTGCTTCTTAACCAAAAGAAACTTTAAGTGCTTTCGTCTCAGTCAGTCACAAGACTTCATCAAAATGATCATTCTGTTTTCAGCATGAGTTTTTATTGTCGGGGCTGAATTCTTTCGCCTTTTTTTTTTGTGTCTTTTCTGAATACTGTTGAAAAGTTGAAACCAGAGGGGAGTAACACAATTTTCATGTATAGAAAATTAACAGTCTGACCCTGACTTGAAATAATTGTTTTATGGAAGCCTATACTATTTTTCAAAATAGAGATAAAGAAATCTAACTCATTTTTATCATTCCATGCAAAAAAATATGTCATCAATGAAACTTTTGTAAATAAGCATGCGTTGAAATCCAGGTAGAGAAGATACATTTTCATATTCCCATGCACTGAGAACTAGGTTGACAAAAGCTGGTGCTAGTTTTGAACCCATTGCAACTCCTTTTATTTGATCTGAAGTAGTTTACTTAATTTGGTTTTCAACCTGTGGGTTACAGATCCGTATTGGGTCTGAGCCAGCAACTTTTACTAGCATCAGTTCCAAGCTCCAAACTCCTCCCCTTACCCATAATACATCTCCACTGCCTTCCATCTCCAGATCTTGTTTGCCGCGAATAGCTTTTGCATCGTGTCTCTTGAGCTCCAACTTAATCAAGTGGGTAAAACCTTTGTGAGCATCTTTTCTTCAGAATTTTGTTAGATAGTGTTAGTATAGGTCGGCTTTCTCCTCCCCCTTGCTTGGTGCGTCGAGTTATAGAGTTTTTATGATAGTTAGAGTAGTTTGTCCTGTTGTGTAGATTGTAGCTTCCCCTCCCCCCTCAATGTTTTCTGTATATGAGTGTGGTGAGTGGGCGTGAGTGTGCCAGTTAGAAAGGAACTGCCTTTTTTTTCCTCAAGTTCTCTTTCTACTCAAGCAGTATGGCTGAAAAGCTTGTTTTCACGCATTGTAGAGAGTGTGGACATAAATTATCCCCTGCAGATGGCCACACTCTGAGTGTGGACTGCAGCATATGTGCAGGCTGCAACCCCCATGCCATTAAAGATAGGAAGGCCAATTTGGCCCTCAAAGGCCTTCTTCTCCCTTCAGAATCTGTTTCCTCATGTCCAGCTTCAGTAACAGCGGCTGCTGTGGCCGCCTCTTCTTCCTCTCTTCCTCTGGCTTCTCCTCCCTCCCAGGCTGGGACTCAATCTCCTGTACCAAAGCATGTGGTAGCAGAACAGAAAAGGGGTGGAGAGAGAGTCGAAGATGAGGGAAACTTCACCTACAAAGACTCCACGGATCTGTGGCTCCCCTCGGCTCTGATCTCGAAGATTCTCCCCAGAGCCGGAGGAGGCACGTTCAGCTTCTCGGGCATCTGTGCCCTGAACCAACAGGTCGGAGTCCGTGGACTTGTCGAAGTCCACTCGGTCCTTGTCAGACATTGATCTGGATAAAATGAGGAGGTTTATCTGTACTCAGCTCCAGATGGGGGTCTTGCCAGCCCCCCCTCCCTCAGGAGGGGGGAGCTTACTTCCCTTTTTCCTACCTATATCTCCTTCTCTGATCCGACCTTCGGGTTCGGAGTATTCAGATCCAAGGTTGGCCTTAGTCAGGGGCTCGGTGCAGACAGTACTTTCTTCCTCGATGCCGACAGCTGCCTGGAGTGTTTTGGATCTGAGCTGCTCTTGGAGCCGGAGCTTGGGTGTCAGATCCGAGGGAGTGGAACCTTTTTCTTCGCCTTTGACTTTGTCGGGTCAGATTCCCTCCCTTGGAGCTCCATGCACCTCGGGCCCAGCTCCAGTTCTCTTGTTGGACACGGGGAGACCGGCCTCCTTATTGGTCTCTCAGGAGGTTTGCTCTCCTTCGGCATTCGCCATGGTATAATGGGTTCTCTCTGCTGGATCGAGATCCCTGACTGCCCCTTCGGACTCCACCCAGATCCCCTCGGCTCTGTCTACGGTCCCCATTGTTTTACCAGAGGGACAGCCCATGCTGGAAGAGCCCCAGATGGTTACCTCCAAGGAACAAGTGGCTTGCGAGCTCCCCCCATAGAGCCCCACCAGACAGGTACCTCACAAGCATACGTGCAAAAGGAGGCACTTGGACTCCCCTGAGTCCCTCACTGACGGACGGACAGGATACGGACTTGGATGATGGAGAATTCCCCTAGGTCACCTCCTGAGGATGTCTCCTTTGGAGACATCATGGAAATCCTGCACCAATGGGGAGATTAGACTGCCCCCAAACCTTCTGATGAGTCCGTGTTCCTGGAGGCTTTTGGCACGGCCCATCTACTTCCTGGGTGTTCCCTCCCACAGATCCTTTGGTGAATCAGGTCACCTCGTGGGCATGGAAGGAACCGGACACCATGGAACCTATCCCAAAAAGACCGGATAAGATCTTAAGCATCCCCATAGACAGACCAGCATGGAACAAGGGCTCCCCCATAGATGCCATGGTGGTAGCAGCAGCCACTAAGAAGGAACTTACTCAGGAGAGTTCCTCCGTCCATCCTCCTGACAGAGAGTTGTGGATGATGGACTGCCTAGGGAAGCGGGTTAATGCTTCAGCTACCTTTTCGATTAGGGTGCTGAATTACCTGGCCCATGTCACCAGACTCCAAAGTGACCTGGTAAAGGAGCTGGAGGAGTCTCCCCCCAAGTCCATGTCACAGGACAAGGCTTAGGTCTCTGCGAGTATGGCCACTTTAAAAGCAGTATCTGATACAGCCATGCGACTCCTCTCACATGCTATGGAAGGATCGGCTAGGGTGGCTGGGTCCGGTGTGTCCATGAGGGACAATGCCCTGGCTCAGGTTATGTCAATTTTCGGAACCCTTCAAAGCGTCCTTTGCCAATGCCCCTTATGACGGCTCTACACTCTTTGGTAAGACCATCAAAGAGACATTAGTCCAGAGTGAGAATGACTGGAAGACACTGTCTGCCGTCAGGATCCGCTTATCTAATCCTCAATGGTCCTTTTCCCAGAACCAGAGATGGCAAAAGATGTGGTTCCAGAAGTCACAGTATTCCTGGGACACTCGGGGTTCTTCTTCCCCCAAGAGGCAGAGGGAGACAGAATGGATGTTGGCCCAGAGGCAGAGGGGGTCCGAGGAACTTTGGGTATTGAGAACCTTTCTCAGACAGAACCAGGCAGCAACCCTGAGGGGTTGCCCGACTGCTCTACTCTGGAGGCAGTCGGGGGATGATTGTCCTTGCACCTAGCAGCATGGGAGTCTGCTGGGTGCTTCAGATCATACCCAGAGGATACTCTATCCCCTTGGTGGGTTCTCCCAAATCTCCCAGAGACACCTTCTGGACGTACCACCCATGCAAAGGGAGGCAGCAGCACAGGAAATTTCCAAGCTGCTAGAAAAACAAGCAATTGAAACCATCCCCAGATCAGTCCAGATCGGGTTTCTACTCCAGGTTCTTTTTGGTGCCAAAGAAAATGGGAGATTTAAGGCCCATTCTGGACCTCTCTAGCCTGAACCTGTCAGTTTCCAAAGAGAAGTTCCGGATGGTTACATTACAGTGCATCATGTCGTACCTGCAAGAGAACGAACGGATGTGCTCGTTAGATCTCCAGGATTCTTACTATCACATAAAAATGCACAGAAGCTCCAGGAGGTTCCTCTGCTTCTGGCTAGAAGTCAGTCATTAGCAATTTTTAGCCCTACCCTTTGGTCTCACCACAGCCCCCAGGGTGTTTACCAAAGTGATGGTGGTGGTTAGCAGCTCACCCGTGGCTTCAGGGGATTCAGGTCTATCTGTACCTGGACGATTGGCTCCTCACTGCTCCCATCAGGCGTTTACCCTCCCAAACCCGGGATTATTTCCTGACTCTTGCCCTGCATTTGGGGATCACAGTCAACATATCCAAATCTCTCCTAGATCCTGTACAGGTGATAGACTACATTGGTGCCCAGGATAGATACTCTTCAATGCAAAATCTTCCTGACCTTGGAGAGAGTTCAAAACCTGAGGATGCATGTCTCCCTGATCTATGACTCTCATCTCCAAATGGTGGAATCAATATTGAGGGCCTTAGGCTCGATGGCGGCAATCATAACTCTTTTTCCGTGTGCTCGGTTACACATGACAATTCTACAGTGGACTCTAGTTGTACAATGGTCCCTGTTGGAACTGCCATTGACATTCCCAATTCAACTCACTCGAGTCTGTCGGTCATCCCTCATATGGTGGATGTGCTCTCCAGACATTTTGGAGGGATGACCTTTTGTTCCAGCCCTGGCCCAAGCCACAGTGACCACGGATGCCTCCTAACTCTGGTGGGGGGGCATTTTTCAGACAGGACAGTCCAAGGCCTGTGGTCCCCCATAGAGACCAGCTTGCACATAAATGTCCTAGAGATGAGGGCGGTCCTTCTAGCGTTGCAGGCCCTTCATGTCTTTCTTCCTCTGGGGACAGTTGCTATTCAGTCAGACAGAATGTCAGTGGTCTGGTATATCAACAAACAGGGAAGGACCAGATTTTACCCCCTTTGTCGCGAGGCCGCAACAGTGTGGGAATGGGCGATCTCCACCGGTCGCTTTCTTGTCGCAATGCACATTCCGGGATGGTCCAACATTTTAGCGGACAGGCTAAGTCAGACCATTCTGATGCCTTATGAGTGATCTCTGAATCTGTCAGTAGTGGAACAGATCTTCAGGGAGTGGGGTCAGCCTTGCTGAAATCTTTTCGCATCTCCTTCCAATGCGAAGTGCAGCAAGTTTTTTGCTCTGAACCCCCTGCTGGGGGAGTCCCACAGAGATGCTCTAGTTCATTCTTGGACTCTCTGTGTTCTGTATGCTTACCCACCAGTACCTCTCATTCCAAGGCTTCTACAGAAAGCTCATTGACTGGGGGAGCAAAGTGATCCTCATTGCCCCGTTCTGGCCTCACCAGGTGTGTTTTCCCTTCCTTTGGTCTCAACTTCTGGCTCCGCCTTGGATCCTAGATCCCATTCAGGATCTAATTTCACACCCTTCGGGGGTGCCTCATCGGAATCTGGACAGCCTGAAGCTCACAGCTTGGCTGTTCCAGTTCCCGTGATTGCTAGGACTCCTATTTTGGTGGCTGCTCATAAGTCTTTGACCAGGAAGGTTTATCGTAGCAAGTGGAAACATTTTTCCTTTTGGGCCTCTCAAAGGAGTTTAGACCCTTTCACGGCTCCTAGTTTTGCCATTCTTGATTTTCTAGCTGATATTTTTCAACACAGAGCTAGTTCTTCTACTGCCAAAGTTCAGTTGACTGCCATATCTCATTTTCATGTGGGCGAGAATTCTCTCTCTTTAGCCTCTTCCAGACTGTGTAAAGCTTTTGTCAAAGGCACCTTTTTGTTACGTCCCCCAGTCAAAGATCCTGTTCCCCCGTGGGACCTTACTGTGGTTCTTCAAGCTTTGGTTGCTCCACCTTTCAAGCCTGCCGCAACTGCATATCTGAAATGTTTGTCTTGGAAAACAGCTTTTCTGATGGCTATTACCTCTGCAAAAAGGGTTTCAGGATTACAGGCCTTGTCCATCAAAATTCCTTACATGATTTTTCACAACGATAGAGTTTCCCTTCGAACCAAGCCATCCTTTCTTCCTAAGGTGGCATCACCAGTCAGTATCAATCAGACCATCAATTTGCCTGTGTTTCTTCCTGATTTTCCTAACAAGATGGAATACAAACTTCACATGTTGGATGTTCATAAACAGTTATGATTTTATTTACACAGGACAAAAAAATTCCGTAAATCTGATCAATTGTTTGTATCCTTCTATAAACCCTTTTTGGGGAAACCTATCTCCAAGGTCACTATAGCTAGATGGATTTCTTCATGCATCCTGCAGGTCTGTAAGGACAGAGGCATGTCTCCTCCAGATCAGGTGAAAGCTCATTCCACTAGGTCCATGGCTACATCTGTGGCTTTTTGGTCTAGAGTGTCTTTGGATCATATTTGTTGTGCAGCTACTTGGTCCTCATCTCATATGTTTATTTCTCGTTACAAATTGGATTTGACTTCCAGAAGGAGAGCATCTTTTGGTTCTGCGGTGCTCCGGAATATTTTTCCATGAGGGCCTCCCAGGAGTTTAGTAGCTGGGGACTCTGTCCCACATGTTGAAGACCAAATGAAGTAAACTACTTCAGATAAAGAAGTTATGTACTCACCATAATGTTCCATCTGAGTAGTTGTACTTCATTTGTCTTCAACCATCCTTCCCTCCTTCCCCCGGACCTTGGCATATGATCAGCCTACGGGCTGTAGTATAGGTCACAAGAAAATGTTTCAGGTTGGGTTATCAGTATAAGGTTCAGCAAACTCAATCTGGGGATGGAAGGCACTGGAGGTATATTATGGGTAAGGGGAGGAGTTTGTAGTTCGGAGCTGATGCTAGTAAAAGTTGCTAGCTCGGATCCGATACGGATCTGTAACCCACAGGTTGAAGACAAATGAAGTACAACTACTCAGATGAAACATGGTGAGTACATAGCTTCTGTTTTGTATGTTTTGTTGTTGAAAAAGAAGTTGTTGCTGGTTAGGACAATATTAACTAGAGTACAAATAGTATTAACTTTGCATGGAGGAAAAGATGTATATTTAGCGAGAAATATTTTAAGTAGTTCTAGTCCTCCTGCATGCGGTATACTTGGTGTATAATGCCTTGATGTCTAATGTTACCAAAAAACAATCGGATAAAACATCCTTATGTAAAAACAGTTCATTTAGAAAATCCAGAGTCTCTTAAGTAATACCTGGTGGACTGCACTATGGTGTTAAGAACAGAATCTACGAATTGAGATATTTTTTTCTGTTTTAGTTTTTTTGTTTGAAATTATAGGTCTAAAAGGTGGGTCCTGTGTCTTCTTGTGTATTTTGGGTATCCCAAATAATTTACCCGAACTGGAGGATGATACAGACATGAAGTTAAGTTCTTCCAGCAAGATGGCATTATGCAATATTCAAATTGTTTACGTGTTTTGTCTATTAAAGTAAAGTTTGTGTACTTCTTTAATCTGTACTTGTCTGAAAAAGTAATTATTATTCAAGGGAGATTCTATTTTAGAGATGTACAATTCTTGTTCCATTAGGACAAGACCAGTACCTTTGTCTGCTCTCATGATACATAAGGATTTATCTTTAGTAAGATCATGCAAGGCTGTTCTCCCTGAATTTGTGAGGTTAAACCATTTAGTAGATGAATCTGATTTACAGAGTTTCCAGATATCTTTTTCACTTACGTTTAAAAAAGCTTGTATGGAATTATTGAGTTTGCTTGTGTCTTTCGGCTTTTCCCGGTTAGGGGTCGCCACAGTGGAACTCCGGTCCGCTAATGATTGGTAGTGGATTTTTACGTACCGGGTTACCAGCCCTGACGCACAACTTTCAACAAAGGCATGCCCCATTCACGTATGCCTCCACACAGAAGACGCTCTAGCTGAGAATCGAACGGGACGTCTTGCTATGAGGCGACAATGCTACCGCAGCACCACCACCGCAGTTATGGAATTATTGAGTACTGAGTTAAATAAACTTTTAGGTTTTAATGTGTTTATGAAGGTCCCATGTGAGTTTTGTTCAGTATCAGAGTCATTAGATTCAGTAGCTGCATCAGTATTGTGTAGTATTCTTAGATTAAGCTTCCTGGTACACATACATAGATCTAAAAGAAGATCTGGTAAATGTGCACGTTGCGAAACCAGCTGTCTCTCTGGAGTGTTGTTGTTGGCAGTGGACAAAAAATGTTGTTGTGTATTGGTTTAATAGTCAGTTTGATTCTCTTTTGGTGCAGCAGCAGCAACTTCATTCTCAGTATGACTGGCAGAATGCTGGTTACTGATGTGAACATAATGACCATTATAACTCTTATGATTGTTAACATTAGAGACGGTGCTTTGTCGCTACAATCATGTTTGAAAGAATTAGAAAATCCAGTAGCCCTGCATGCTGTCTTCTCAAAGGAATTCTGAAAAGTACTCTGAAATGGTTTCTTTAGTTTTTTTAACAGGATAAGCCATTCGGTTGCTGTATTGTGTTAAATCCCTCTCTTAACTTTTTTTTTCTATACCAGTGTAGCTACATGTATGTTGATATGAGGTGAAATGCCATCGTAAAAATGTTGAAAACTGTAAAAATCAGGATGTTGTAGAATCTCTGTGTTGTGTTAATTTGTGCTTTCAGTTGGATAAGTCTTTCTTTATTGTTCGCATTGATGATTCTTAGTGTTTGAAGACCAGTGTCGTGTAAGGTATTAGTGAGTTGTACAAAGTGGAATTAATGGATGCATTATTAGGGAATTTGAAGCAATGTAGACCTTGTGGTATGATGTTATGAAACAGACAAGAGTCTAGAAATAAAATATCGTATTGTTTTTAAAGGTTTTCAGCAAACTTTCAAGTTTAAAAGTATTATTTTTGCAGGCATCAGTTCCATTGACGTTAACTGTTATGTTACCATATCCATTAAGGTTGTCAGTAGCTGGCAGCTAAGACTCTGATGAATAGATTACTGTGTAAGTCGTTAGTGATGAGTGATATGACATGGTTATTGTCATTTAGTGCTGATCTTTCTGTATTTGGTTCATTAACAGGTGGTAGTACAAATGAAGCAGTTTGTGAAAGGGTAGTTAGTGCTGGTACAGAGTTAGGGTCATTAACATTTAGTAGCACAGGAGGTGCTATTTGTGAAACAAAATCATTAACATGTAGCACAAGAGGTGCTGTTTGTGAATGTGTAGTCAGTGCAGAGAGAGCTTGTACAGAGAGAGTTTAAACTGAGGGAGCTAGAATTGACGTTGCTTGTATCGCATGTGCTTGCACTGAAGGTGTCATTCGGGTTGAAGCTTGAAGAGAAGGCAGTAGTTGAGAATGGGTTACTAACCTTTATTCTGATAGTAACTGGCTAGTGAAATAATAATTGCATCTTTGTAATACTTCTTGTACTTGATGCGTGGTGTTTTCTAGAGTGTGAAATAATTCCTTAAAAATTCTTGTGGTATCGAATAGGTGGTGAGTTCAAATAAATCTTGGCTACTAGAGCGTGGTCAGTCATATCATGTTCATCCATAGTCAGAAAAGGACGGAAAAGAAATACTGTAGTAATACAGCAAAATGAAGATTTTTTCTTAGAATTATAAAAAAATAGAGCTTCAATGGACTAAAAGAAAGGCACACTGACGGTGAATTGATATTAAGCTTTCGTTCTTGTTAAGATGAAAGAGCTTCTTCAGAATACAATAAAATGCAATAATCACTAGTTCAGATATGTACAGCTCTAGAATGTAAATATACAAATCACAGTTTGCAGTTTTATTACATTGCTTCACAGTTTGTGGTTTTCTTCACAGTTTACTAGTTAACTTTTTTAGTGAATTTCACTGCTGTACGTATAGTGGTGTTACGGATAGTTTTTTACATTTTTGAATGGTTTTACTGGTTTTATACTTGGTGTGGTCAGTGTTTTCGGTTCTAGTGTATGTTTTACCACACTTTTACTATCTGTTATTCACCACATTATGGATACTTTGGACGAGTTTAACCTCTCGGGTACTGTGGTAACCGACGATGCCAATGTGGAGGTGAAACAGCTGAGACACGAGGTTTTGCAACTCAAAAGGGAGTTGATGAAACTAATTGAACTGTTTACACAAAAGGAGAACTACTCATTGAATTCTGCTGGGCAGTCATTTATGGGTCCCCAGTCCCATTCTCATCCAAATGGCGCTAATTTAGTGAGTACACAGGCGTGTTCCAGTGTTCAACATCCCCATGACGAAAATCCAGGAACCAGTAACAGGATTGGCCAAGCGGGTCATGTAGCAAGAGGTCCGGGGTTGCAGCAACAAGGAAACATGGTGAGTGAATGGAGCTCCAATTTGACTGTTTCTTCTGGTCCCACACCATTGGATATTTGTTCGGGCCAGCAGGGCAGTGTGAACAGTTTAAATAATGGTGGCGATGAGAATCTGGCTCAAGATACTGTAAATCCATATAACATTTCTGGCATTGGTAGTTTAAATGTTCTTCATAACAGTATGCACACTTTGCACTGGTGGGGGTGAAGGAGAACAAAGCAATGTTGATTTTAATGCAAAATTTGCCAATCTTTTATCTAAGCAGTACTGTTTTGTGGAAATAATAGTTCAACAAAAGAAAGTGATAAGAACAATGATTTTTTGGTGCTTGCTCTTTAAAGGATTTAAATTTTCAACTGGAAAAAAATACTTTTTTAAATTGAAGATCCTATAAATGGACATTGCGTATTTAAACCAATGTATATCTTTAAGAATGGTACCACAAGATTTGAGACTATAAAAATTCCCTTTTGGTGTTTTTTATGATGATGAAGTGATTAATGACTTTGTGCAATTTTTTGATGAAATGGGGATGGGTTTACTTAAAAAAAACAGTATACTATTATGAAAAACAAAGGGAAGTGGTGGCACACGAAGTGGAAGTGTTGGATGACGAAATTAAAAAAGATTTATTATTTTTTTAGTATAATGCATTGTATTTCAAAGTGTTGGATAAGGCAGATAGGCATCATTATAACGTTTTTCAAAAGAAAAAAAATGTAAGTTGGAAAGTGATGAAAGAAGTTATCAAATTAAGCAAGTGTATCCTACAAAACATTTGATAAATATAAAACAGGATCAGATTAATAATGGGGAATAAAGAGTTTATTAGTTACAATGAAGCAGTTAGGAGTAGTGATGAATGGAATCTGGACAGAGAGCAGTTAAATGAGGGGGAACAGGATTTTCCAGTAGTCAGATGCTTGGAGAGACTAGCTCAACGTTATACAGAGAAGGGGGAATACAACAGGAATTATTACCCACGGAAGAGGAATTTGTAACAGAATGAGAGCAATTAGTTCCTTCAGAACAGAACATTGTGAATATAAAAAATTATTTCACTATTTATAATTTCACAGATAGGATTATTACTGAGAATTATTTCCAACTATTTTCCAAAGGGGTAAAGTTTATTCTTTCTGCAAAAGGAGCCTTGGTCGACAATATCATGGCTTTGAAATTGTATACTAGAAAGTTAAATTTTGACATTATGTTAGGACAGGATGAGAAAGGAAATGCAATAGGTTCAAAAGAAAAAAAATATCCATACCCAGGAAAAAGAGTACTTACAACCCACCTTTAAACCCCATAGTGGAAGCTTTTGAGAAATTGGTCTTGAAAGATATTTATAATATCTCCAAATGCAATATTAGGAGACAAGGAAATTTAACTAAAGGAGAATATAATCTTTTGATGGATCTAAGGAGGGAGACACAGATTTGTGTCATGGTTCCGGACAAGGGGGGAGGGGTGGTGGTGGTGCATAAAAGTATGGAGTATTCAAATGAAATGCAAAATTTATTATTTGATGAGACGACTTGCATAGGGGTATCCAAAAATCAGATTAATGTTTCATATTCAAGGATTGATTCATACCTTGAACAATATCTACTTGATGGAAGGATAGATTCTGAGTTATATGATTTTTTGTATAGAAAGGAACCGGTAATACCAGTATTTTTTGGAATACCCAAGATCCATAAAAATATATTAAAACCCACCTTTGACCTATTGTAGCTGCAAGGGGTTCCAAAATTCACCCCGTGGCTGTTCTGATAGATACTTGTGTACAATGTGTGGTTGATAACACCCCACATTTAGTGAAGGATTCGTGGGAATTCTTGGGATTATTAAGGAAGGAAATATGGGCAAAAGATATTGTTTTTTTCATGGTGGATGTAAAAGATTTGCTTACCACAATACCAAAGAAGGAAGGCCTTGCATTTTTTGAACAAGTTTTATTCCAGGAATCCAAGTTAGAACATATGTCAACTTTAATTTGTGAGTTGATGAGTATTGTTTTGGAAAATAATTTTTTGTGGTTTGAAGGGGAATATTATCAACAAATTAAGGGGGTTACCATGGGGGTGGTATGCTCCCCGGTGTATGCAAACTTGGGTCTACTGGGTTGGGAAAATACATACGTAAAGGATTGTCTTTTCTGAGGTAGTATAAAACTGTATTCCCGTTACCTGGATAATATTTTTATTTTATGGCAAGGTCCTGAGCATGAAATAGAAGGATTTATTCAGTATTTAAATTCAAGTACAGATTTTTTGGATTTCACATACCAGTATGATACAGAGGGTATCAACTACTTGCATATGTATATTTCAAATGAGACAAATGCTTTTAAGTCCAAAATATATAGAAATAATTATTTTTGTAATGCATATCTGCATTTTCAAAGTAATCATCCACTGAGGCAGAAAAAAAGTATTGTCAAGGGTCAAGCTATTAGGGTAGCCAGCATGACTTCACATTTTAAAGATTTGGGCCCTGAGCTTGATAAGGCTTCCATTATGTTTTAGGAGAGAGGCTACCCCAGGAATCTGGTGGATGGAATTATCAGTGAAGTTTATGGATAGTGGGGTAATTTTTATAAGCCACTTCTAGGGGTGGGCCTTACTAAGAATATTAAAGACGTGGGTCTTTCCAGCAATTATCAGCATAAAAAAAATGACTAAACATGTGTTCTACAATTTAATCACAATACCAGCAAAATAAAAAGAAGCCCTGGAGGTGAATTGGAATATTTTTAGAACCAATAATGATGTATTTAGGTGAGTGGTTGAAAGACCTATGTTTGTCAATAAAGCTGGGATGAATTTAAAAAAAGTTATTTGAAATTAAATTGGAAGGGGCAAACAGGTTTAGTCCAGGAACCAGAATATGTGGTATGTGTGCACAGTGTCCCTATATTATTAAGACAGGTAACATAGCTCTGGATAATTGTTTGAAGACTAAAGTATTTTTTAAGAAGGGAAATTGTAGCACTATTGGAGTGGTTTATTTGGCAGTCTGTATGACATGTACCCATTTTTATGTAGGTAAAACAGAACGTGTGTTAAAAAACAGAATCTATGAACACAATAATGATATAAAGAATAAGAAATTAACAAATGCTCTGTATAAACATTCCCTTTCCTGTATGGGGTTAACAAAATGTATGTTCGGAATTTTGGATATAATCAAGGTGAATCCTAGAGGAGGTGACTGGAAAATCTTTTAAAGAAAAAAGAAACACAGTGGCAGCTCAAGTTAGCTGCAATGTTCCCCCCTGGTTTAAATGACACTATATCAATTGTCCCTATGTCAATGGAAAGAGCAAATGCATTATAAATTATAATAAAGTATTGTATATAAAAATTTTAATTTATGGGAAGTGTGTATATTCTGGGTTAGGGCAGTGCATTTATTTTTTAGTGTATACTGTATTTTATATGGGTCTGTCACTTTAATTTTTTGTAGAAGGCTTGAATGGATTTTAAATTTGATGATGTAATTAATGATGTCATTAATGAAATTTATTTAAATGGAGAAGTTAATGTGATGTTTTGTATTCTGATGAAGTCTATATAACGAGATGAAAGTGCTTACTACTGCTATTAAAATATTTTGGTGAATATCATTGCTGTATGTATAGTGGTGTTACGGATATTTTTTTTTTACATTTTTGGAAGGTTGTAAATGGTTGGAACAGACAGCATTTCACTGATTGTAGTGAAATCAGAAGTCATGAGGTAATTATTGATGACACGGGACAAATAGCAGAGTTTTTGAGAAAAACTAAATGAATAAGTGGAATTAAAATATAAATTAGCTTGCAGTGGCAGCCAATGTGCTTAGGTAGTGGGGCTGACTAGGTGGATTCTGCATTCCTTATTCATCGTGACTTTCTATATTTCTAAGGTTAATGTGTAATACAGTATTGTGGTCTTTCATTTTTGTTACTTGATGACTGACCTTGGAGGTTATGGAAGGAGTAGGCAAATTATAAGCTTACAAGAATTGCAAATACCTCGTTCTCCAGGTTGTGTACAGGTCTGGAATGGTTTAATCAGTGCTAAGTAAAATTCCTTTGGGTATTAGAAATACATAAGAGTGTTCCTAAACATTGTTTCTAGTTAGTTGTGCCCCATTACTTCCGTTTATTCAGTTTGAAAATATTTTTGAGTGTTTAAGGTATAGTGTTGAGCAAGATGTGTCCAGTTCATTTTGAGAGAAATTATTTCAGTTTTCCATTTAATTCTGTATGTTTTAGGGTTATGATCTGGTTTTCACAGTTCTTTGTTTCTCTGTATAAAACTGTTACCATAATGCACAGTGGCAGTTTTGTTGTATATTCCCTAATGTGGATTCATGACTGCCATTGGATTGCATAATGACATATTTCATGTTCTTTTGGGATAGAAATAGAATATATTTTTTTCTGTGGCAGGGATTTCACGCTGCACTTTGAAGTTTTGCAAGTAGGTGTAGTATCATTGTGACATTCATCAGAAATTCTGGATAATGTTTGCATTAAAGGTCATACTAAGGTTATATTAGGGAGCAGAGGGCCACTGTAAGCTTGTGTACATTTTTGATATGTAACCCACTTATCAAGCTTCCCTTTTTTTGAAGTAATCCTGTCAAGGGAAAATTAATTCCTGTTTGACATTACCCAAAGAGAGAAATCCTTGCCAAGGTCTAATTTTGGCCCTTATTACTGTCTCTCTAAATTCTTGACTTGTACTAATATGCATATCCTGTTTTATATCAAGAGGCTTTTCCAAGAACAAGTCAAGACTATGAACCATGTTCCGCAAACACAGAATGTCTGTTTTTCTTTTTAGTTTCCATGTACGTTAAATGAAGAATAACTAGAGTAATCTCATAGGATAAACTTTTTATATTTCTGTTTAATTTATTCACCCTGACCCAATGAGCCTGTCATGCCTGTATACCTACAGAGCAATGAGATAAGGCAGAATAGTAGTTGGATAGTTTAGCTGTGTAGACATGGCCTTTTGGTTCTAACTGCAGTAAACAAATCATTTCTATAGCACCGTTAGTGTATGTGTGTATTTTTATAATACTATGTGGCTAGTGCCGCAGTAACAATGCAACCTGATGGTTTAAATGTACAAGTACTGGCAGTTCTCACAAAAAAAACAAAAAAAAACTTAGCAACAGTGTTGTCAAATGCGTACCATTGCATCTGTATCATACTAATACCTCTCAACTGTCCAGATTTTCGCAGAATGTCCGGATTTTTCCCTCATAATTTTGGTCTTTTCCTCGTTTTTTTTCTGGCACATCACTGGTAATTCATTGAGGATTGAAGTTAGAAAATAATGACAGACATTTGAGTTCCAGACTTCATACTCTTTAGAAAATTCAAGCTAATGCAACATCTGTTGTTCTAATAAAATTCTAAGTTTGTAAGAGGAATATTTAAAAATGATTTTGTCTAGATTACTTGCTCTTAGAGGTTAAGAGTTATGATCAAATTACAACATTCAGCAGCAGCTTGATGTATGTAGTCATATAGATATCTGCATGATAACTTGTAATAGTCAGTGTCTTTGCATGTGAATTTCCTGTGTATACACCATTACAGTAATGTTAACAACTAGTAGATACCTTTGCACGTATGTTTCTTGTTTAAGGTTTGTACAATTTCTAGTTACCTTTGATGAATATGGCTGAACAAGATCTCAGACACAATCTACTCTTCCATTTAACAAATGCATGTAAATAAAATGTAAAATAAAAGTAACACTATATCAAACTGTTATCTATTTCATAAGAATATTTATTGTACTGCAGTGAACAGGTCTAAAAATGACCTCATTAGATAGTAAGGATAGATGTCACATAGTCACAATCATGCTACTGTTAATTGTGGCAAATACAGACACACTTTGGAAGGCAGTGTCCAGTAGCAATAGGCTTTCATTGAGGGGAGGTGCTATGGATGGAGAGCAAAGGGCAGTGGGAATGAGCAAGTGGAAAGGTAGAGTAGATGCCGTCTAAGGAACATAAAGAGAACTAGGAAAATCGGGTAGGCAAGGTGAGAGAGAGAGAATGGACTGGTGAAAGTACATCATTAAGCAGTTGTGGATAAGGGGCAGGTGTGCTGTTTAGGTCAAACCATGGCATGTTCACTTATCAGTTTCTTGTAGATAATTTTTTTTACTTTTTTTTTTGTTGTTAATGGCTCTGGAGATCTGAAAGAGTCACTATCCCCTTCAGTTCGTTTCTAGATTTAGCATAGGTGATATTCTGAACGTTGTGTCCCATGACCTATCTCAGCCTACATACCATGAGATGACTTTGCATCTTGTTCCGAGTTCTTATTGGGCATACTTAGAAAGACAGTGCCAGAGAGTCGCCTACTGGCTGCTTATGGAGTAGTTTGGGAGCAGTGTTATGAAGAAGCTTGGCAAGACAGTTCTGCACAGTAGACCTCCTGAGATGCACAGTGGCTGTGCTGTGGGAGAAGGAGTCTACAACATATGTCAGTTTATACATGTTGTGATGTTCTTCCTGTTTCACTGTTGCAGTCATTACTTTTGGGTTATCCTGCTGGCAGGTTGTCCTCAGTCAGCCTGAATTCCAAAGTCTTGGGTCCTCCGTCGGTTGCTGTTGCCTCTTCCCTGATGTCAGATCATCAGGAGTATATAAGATGCAGCCGACGCCATTTTATTCAGTCTTTCTTGCCACGTGGTGCCCGAAGCAGAAGCAGTTCGCAAGTGCCGGTCGGCCAACCCCTGAGATTTTCGTGTTCAAATTTCAGATCCGATGTCTTCATTAAAAGCTAAGTACCCCATTGGGGAAACTTTTTTCTTGCTCCAGACTGATGTCAGAAAAAGTTAATAATTGTATTTCTTGTGGGAAACAAATACCTCAGAAGGACTTTCATTCTTACTGTATTCCTTGCCTAGGCCCTGACCACGACATTGCTAGTTGTCGGTTTTGTGCTAGATTTAACCAACGCACTATTAAGCGTCAGTACGATTATGCATTAAGCAATTTTGGGCGAAGATTTAATTATACAATGTCGTTGGATAGCCATCCGACTACCGGAGTTCACAAAAAACGCAAAGAAAAAGACAGGCAACTGAGGTCCAAAATCGACGATGAAGCTTCTCCTAAGCAAGTCGCCGGTTCTCAGTGAGGCGCTTTCACAGCCCCTGATGCCCGCTATGTTAGAGTCGCAGGCCGCTACCGGCTCCCATGTGGAGTTGGCCAGGCCGCTGGAAACTCAAGGTATTGGAGTCTCGGAGATTAGTCCCTCAGATATGTCTGGAGCCGCTGAGTAGGGCATCGGCTTCTGAGGGTGTATTCAGACCTAAACAATTATATATAAAACCGACTTCCAAGACTAAATCACCTTTAAAGGCAAATAAACAAGTTCATCAGCCACAAGGACAGGCCTCCATGCCCAAACAACAGATGCTTAAAATGGCCGAAGCCTTAATTACCTTGATCAGGGGTTCCCATCCCCCTCCTGATAAGAGGCCTAGGCAAGAGACAGACTATGAATCTTCAGATCAGGTTTCCATTTCTTCTGATTCCTCTTCTGATCAGGAATATTCCCTTCCCCCCTATGAGGATTCTGATGCTGAAGAATCAATTTCTTCAGCTTCTCTTCCTGAGGACTACTCCTTTGGGGAAACCTTGCATACTATGAGGGAGCACTTCCACTGGGAGAGCCAAGATTTTTTCAGAATCTAAGAAAAGGCTCAGAGACTTCCTTTTACTATCTCAACACAGGCCTCTAGCTATTCCACCTGTGTTGGACATTGTAGATGATGTATTCTCGGAGTATAGTCTGACCACTGACTCTTTACCTCAAGGTCCTGTTAAGCCAGACAGATACTACAGGGTCCCTGACTCTCATAAATTCCTTTTCAAAAACCCTACTGCAGACCCAGAAACTATTTCTCTGGGTCCAAAAGGGGTCGAGGCTTCTACTGCAAAAAATCCTACCCCCTCTGACAGGGATTCTAGGGCACTGGATAGATGGGGAAAAAAGATTTACACATCTGCTACTTTGGCTATAAGGGCCTTAAATTGCCAGTTTCATATGCTCAAATATCAGCAATATATCATGTCACTGCTTAAACAGAAAATTATGGTAAATTCTGAATGTGCAAAAAACAAAGAAATGCAGGATTTATTGCATGCAGCTGAACAAGTTGGAAAGCATACTTTGCAATGTGGGATTGATTCTCTGGAGGCCTCCTGCAGGGCTGCTGTTACAGGTTCTGTCATTAGGAGACATGCTTGGTTAAAGGAACAAACTCTGCCCCACCATGTTAAAGCAAAATTATTAGATGCTTCTTTATAACATGATACCTTGTTTGGTGTTAAGGCAGAAGAGGTGTTAAAGAAAATGGAGGACAAAACTAAATCTATGCAAACAGTCAAGGATTTTTTACAGGCACAGCCACCTAGGTTTAGCAGACACTGGCCTACAAAGAATTGGTCCTTTCCAGTCTCAGACAGACATCAAAGGGGCAGATCCAGACACCCTAGAGGCAGATCACAGCCGCAAGGATCCTATAGGCCTAAGCAGTGGAGTGCTTATACCTCCAAAGGTGAAGAAGACAAAGCACAATCATGCAGGAAATGGTCCCAATGACTTCCCCCTACCTGCACCAAGCACTTATCTTCTGGCAGCACCCTTAGGGGGGAAACTAGCACTTTTTTCTCAAAACTGGCACATTATAACCCAGGACAAATGGGTTCTAGACATAGTGTCTCAAGGCTACAAGTTTCATTTCCATACCTTGCCAAGGGCAAACAGTTGGCCAGACCTGCCAAAAAATCAATGGGCAGAGGGTCAAAAACAAGTCGCAGCTCTCATGGACATGAGGGCTATTCAACAAGTGCCACAGCAAGAGCAGTGACAAAGATTTTACTCAAGACTTTTCTTGGTACCCAGAAAGGACAAAGCATGGAGACCAATACTGGACCTATCTATTCTAAACACTTTCCTGGATATATCAAAATTCAAGATGTTGACCTTACAACAGCTTCTGCCCATGCTGGGCAGCAAGGCTTGGCTCGTGAATTTAGACCTAAAAGAGGCATACCTGCATGTCCCAATCAGGCAATCATGCAGAAGATACCTCAGATTCAAGGCTGGATCAAAGCATTACCAATTCTCTGTACTGCCCTTTGGCTTATCTACTGCGCCCAGGGTCTTCACAAAGTGCCTGGTACCAGTAATTGCTTACTGCAGACAAAGAGGAATACAAATATATCCTTACTTGGACGACTGCCTCATACAAGCAGAGAACAAGGACATTCTACTACAGCATCTGACATTTGTGATAAGACTTTTAACATGCCTAAGGTACACAGTCAACAAAAGAAATCAAAACTAGTATCCTCTCAAGAGATAATATTCCTGGGTGCAAGCTTAAATACAACTGCCCAGATGGCTTATCTCACTCCAGACAAACAAAGACAACCGACTACCTATTTCAAGGAAATGGCAACAAAGGCCCAGTTATCTGCAAGAAAAATTCTGCAGGCTTTGGGCTTTATGGCATCCTGCATCTTACTAATTCCATATGCAAGACTGCATATGAGGAAAATTCAATGGTACCTAAAAAGTGTCTGGAGACAACATTGCCACAGCCTGGAAACAATACTTACTCTAATTCCCTGCCTGCAACAGGAATTTCTATGGTGGACAAAGGCTTGTCACCAAAACAAGGGACAACCATTCTCACTACCCCCAGCCAGACAGAGCCTAACGACGGATGCTTCAGATTATGCCTGGGGGGCACACATGGCAAGAAGAGGCATTCAGGGCACCTGGTCCTCAAACCAAAAGCATCTACATATCAATCAAAAAGAGATGCTAGCTGTTCAAAATGCCCTGACAGCCTTCAAGGACCTACTTCATCTGGGACAACTACTGATAAAGACAGACAACACCACGATCATGTGGTACATAAACAAGCAGGGGGCACTCATTCTTATCCCCTGCGTAGACAAGCCATGGCTTTATGGGACACAGTATTGACTTACCAAGTTCATCTGCAGGCACAATTCCTGCCAGGAAAGGACAATACTCTGGCATACGAACTAAGCAGAAACCTCATGGATCCCCATGAATGGCACCTGGATCCACAAGTCTTCAGCATGATAACAAAGAAATGGGGATGCCCGGACATAGATCTATTTGCCTCCCCTCAAAACAATCAACTAAAAAGATTCTGCACAAGGACTTATCACAGACAAGCTTGGAAAGTGGATGCCTTATCTTTCAACTGGACAAACCTATCAGTATATGCCTTTCCTCCACTGCCTCTCCTCTCCAAGGTACTCCTAAAGGTCAGGCAGGAGAAACCAAAAATGATTCTGATTGCCCCAGACTGGCCACGCCAGTACTGGTATCCGATCTTAAGGAACTTGTCCCAATGCCCAGCCTGGATCTTGCCTCAAATACCTCATCTACTGTCCCAACAAAACAATCAGATTCTGCACAGCCAACTCAAGACCCTAAACCTGGCAGCATGGCAGATAATGTAGCCATACAAACCACTCCTCTCAGTAAAGCTGTGATAGATGCCATTTTAGAAGCCAGAAGGCCTAGTACTAGAAAATCCTATGCTGGGAAATGGAAAATATTTTGCGCTTGGAACCAAGCTCAAGGAACTGACACGGCTGTTCCAAATATTCCTCAGATTTTACAATACTTAACTGAGATGCTGGACAAAGGCCTATCTTTTTCATCAATTAAAATCCATGCCTCTGCCATTTCAGCTCATTACAATACAGAGACACCACTCTTTTCTCATCCTTTATTAAAGCAGTACCTCAGAGGAGCCAAAAATGTAAAGCCTCCAAGGAGAACGCCAATACCTGCATGGGACCTCAATTATGTATTGGAAAAACTCACCTTACCTCCTTTTCAGCCAGCTGCTACTGCGGATATAAAGTTCTTATCTTGGAAAACAGCTCTGCTCCTAGCAATAACTTCTGCAAGATGAGTTTCAGAGCTACAGGCTCTCATGGCTGTGGAACCCTTTGTCATTTTTTATACAGACAGGGTCTCTCGGAGAACAAACCCCACATTTATGCCTAAAGTGGTATACAGTGTATCCCTTAACCAAACAATTCATTTGCCAACTTTTTATCCAAATCCACAGAACAAGGGGGAGAAAATTCTGCATTCTTTGGACATACACAGACAACTTAGATTCTACTTGGACAAAACTAAAGTTTTCAGAAAGACAGAACAATTACTAGTGGCATATGCCACAGCATCACAAGGAAAGGCTATCTCCAAGCAGACTATTTCAAAATGGATAGGTCACTGCATTCGATTCTGCTACTCACAGCATGGCAAACCAGTGCCTATGGGCATTAGGCCACATTCAACCAGAGCTGCAGCCACTTCTGCAGCCTTTCTCAGGGGAGTACCAACCAAAGACATTTTAGAGGCTGCTACTTGGAGTTCAGTACATACCTTTACCAAACATTACAGTCTGCCTCTTTACTCTAAATCCTGGGCATGCTTTGCCACTGCAGTTCTGCAGGGCCTCATAGCCACTCCTAATGCTGTTTAACTCCAGCCACCCAACCATAGCTTTGGGACTCAACCCAAATGTAATGACTGCAACAGTGAAACACGAAGAACATAGTACAGATGTGTACACTTACCATAAATGTAGATGTTTGAGTGTATTCACTGTTGCAGTCCAGGTTACCCCCCCCCCCGCCACCCCCCTTATTTTTGCTGGAACTTATCTTTACTTCTCTAATCTATACAACCTGAGTGGTGTATTTGCTTATAGATGAAGGTAAAGCTTATTTTGGTGCATGTACATTTTATTTATATAATTTTAGCCTGCCCTTTTGGGGGCACCTGACATCTGGGGCAAGAAAAACTGAATAAAATGGCGTCTGCTGCATCTTATATACCCCTGACAACCTGACGTCAGGGAAGAGGCGACAGCAACCGACGCAGGACCCAAGACTTTGGAATTCAGGCCGACTGAGGGCAACCTGCCAGCAGGATAACCCAAATGTAATGACTGCAACAGTGAATACACTCGAACATCTACATTTATGGTAAGTGTACACAACTGTACTTTATGTGGTCTCTGTCCCCTGAAGCTCAAGAGACTTGCAGAAAGAAAGTGAACTGTATTGCTCTGCAGCATAATATGGGGCATGATTGCCCCAACTAATCTATGTATAGCATCCTGTACCATGCCACTGTTTAAACTGCGGAGAAGAGATGGTTCTATGGATTTTGTCATTCCTCTGCATGGGGCCACATGATCTGAATAACAGTTATTGGTTCGGCTAAAATAAAACAAGTATTGAAAAAACGTACTTCTGTGAGAACTGCATTTGAATTTGTGCAAGTTTCATTAAACAGAAATATCTGATGTCCTCCTCATGGTTGGGTGTTTGGATCCAACATCGGATCCAACTCAGCCACATTCAGAAGACTTTAGGATCCGAATTTCGAGCTCCTCCCTTTCTGATAATGCATCCCTAGCTCCCCAGCTCACATTTCCTGCCATCCAAAACATTTGTGGTTGGCTAATCTTGAACTTGTGTAAGGGTTGTGAGTTAAAATGTTCAATATTTTTCTTCCTTTTGGCTTCTTTCTACTTCTTTAATTAAAATATAATACTTTTCTTGTTCCACTCTTCTTGTTTTTTCCTTTCTGTACCTCCCTTTCCGAATTTATTTAACATATATATATATATATATATATATATATATATATATATATATATATATGTGTGTGTGTGTGTGTGTGTATACATTATAAATATATATATATATATATATATATATATATATATATATATATATATATATACACACACACATTTTATATATATATATATATATATATATATATATATATATATATATATATATATATATACACACACACACATTATATATATATATATATATATATATATATATATATATATATATATATATATATACATATATATATATATATATATATATATATATATATACATATAAGAAAGGTTTTTTTTAAATAGCAAATGCCCTACTCCTTCTGTCACTTCCTTCTTTGCTATTAAAAACCCTTTCTTATTATATATATATATATATATATATATATATATATATATATATATACAAACCTATCAGTATATGCCTTTCCTCCACTGCCTCTCCTCTCCAAGGTACTCCTAAAGGTCAGGCAGGAGAAACCAAAAATGATTCTGATTGCCCCAGACTGGCCACGCCAGTACTGGTATCCGATCTTAAGGAACTTGTCCCAATGCCCAGCCTGGATCTTGCCTCAAATACCTCATCTACTCTCCCAACAAAACAATCAGATTCTGCACAGCCAACGCAGGACCCTAAACCTGGCAGCATGGCAGATAATGTAGCCATACAAACCACTCCTCTCAGTAAAGCTGTGATAGATGTCATTTTAGAAGCCAGAAGGCCTAGTACTAGAAAATCCTATGCTGGGAAATGGAAAATATTTTGCGCTTGGAACCAAGCTCAAGGAACTGACACAGCTGTTCCAAATATTCCTCAGATTTTACAATACTTAACTGAGATGCTGGACAAAGGCCTGTCTTTTTCATCAATTAAAATTCATGCCTCTGCCATTTCAGCTCATTACAATACAGAGCCACCACTCTTTTCTCATCCTTTATTAAGGCTGTACCTCAGAGGAGCCAAAAATGTAAAGCCTCCAAGGAGAACGCCAATACCTGCATTGGAACTCAATTATGTCTTGGAAAAACTCACCTTACCTCCTTTTCAGCCAGCTGCTACTGCAGATATAAAGTTCTTATCTTGGAAAACAGCTCTGCTCCCAGCAATAACCTCTGCAAGACGAGTTTCAGAGCTACAGGCTCTCATGGCTGTGGAACCCTTTATCATTTTTTATACAGACAGGGTCTCTCGGAGAACAAACCCCACATTTATGCCTAAAGTGGTATACAGTGTATCCCTTAACCAAACAATTCATTTGCCAACTTTTTATCCAAATCCACAGAACAAGGGGGAGAAAATTCTGCATTCTTTGGACATACACAGACAACTTAGATTCTACTTGGACAAAACTAAAGTTTTCAGAAAGACAGAACAATTACTAGTGGCATATGCCCCAGCATCACAAGGAAAGGCTATCTCCAAGCAGACTATTTCAAAATGGATAGGTCACTGCATTCGATTCTGCTACTCACAGCATGGCAAACCAGTGCCTATGGGCATTAGGCCACATTCAACCAGAGCTGCAGCCACTTCTGCAACCTTTCTCAGGGGAGTACCAACCAAAGACATTTTAGAGGCTGCTACTTGGAGTTCAGTGCATACCTTTACAAAACATTACAGTCTGCCTCTTTACTCTAAATCCTGGGCATGCTTTGCCACTGCAGTTCTGCAGGGCCTCATAGCCGCTCCTAATGCTGTTTAACTCCAGCCACCCAAACATAGCTTTGGGACTCAACCCAAATGTAATGACTGCAACAGTGAAACACAAAGAACATAGTATAGTTGTGTACACGTACCATAAATGTAGATGTTTGAGTGTATTCACTGTTACAGTCCAGGTCCCCCCCCCCCCCGCCATCCCCCTTATTTTTGTTGGAACTTATCTTTACTTCTCTAGTCTATACAACCTGAGTGGTGTATTTGCTTACAGATGAAGGTAAAGCTTATTTTGGTGCATGTATGTTTTATTTATATAATTTTAGCCTACCCTTTTGGGGACACCTGACATCTAGGGCAAGAAAAACTGGATAAAATGGCGTTGGCTGCCTCTTGTATACCCCTGACAACCTGACGTCAGGGAAGAGGCGACAGCAACTGACGCAGGACCCAAGACTTTGGAATTCAGGCTGACTGAGGGCAACCTGCCAGCGGGATAACCCAAATGCAATGACTGCAACAGTGAATACACTCGAACATCTACATTTATGGTAAGTGTACACAACTGTACTTTATGTGGTCTCTGTCCCCTGAAGCTCAAGAGTCTTGCAGAAAGAAAGTGAACTGTATTGCTCTGCAGCATAATATGGGGCATGATTGCCCCAACTAATCTATGTATAGCATCCTGTACCATGCCACTGTTTAAACTGCGGAGAAGAGATGGTTCTATGGATTTTGTCATTCCTCTGCATGGGGCCACATGATCTGAATAACAGTTATTGGTTCGGCTAAAATAAAACAAGTATTGAAAAAACGTACTTCTGTGAGAACTGCATTTGAATTTGTGCAAGTTTCATTAAACAGAAATATCTGATGTCCTCCTCATTCTTCCTCATGGTTGGGTGTTTGGATCCAACATCAGATCCAACTCAGCCACATTCAGAAGACTTTAGGATCCGAATTTCGAGCTCCTCCCTTTCTGATAATGCATCCCTAGCTCCCCAGCTCACATTTCCTGCCATCCAAAACATTTGTGGTTGGCTAATCTTGAACTTGTGTAAGGGTTGTGAGTTAAAATGTTCAATATTTTTCTTCCTTTTGGTTTCTTTCTAATTCTTTAATTAAAATATAATACTTTTCTTGTTCCACTCCCCTAGTTTTTTCCTTTCTGTACCTCCCTTCCTGAACTTATTTAACACATATATATATATATATATATCTATATATATATATATATATATATATATATGTGTGTGTGTGTGTATATATATATATATATATATATATATATATATATATATATATATATATATATATATATATATACACACACACATTTATATTTATATATATATATATATATATATATATATATATATATATATATATATATACGCACACACACATTATATATATATATATATATATATATATATATGTATGTATATATATATATATATATATATATATATATATATATATATATATATATATATACATATAAGAAAGGTTTTTTTTAAATAGCAAATGCCCTCGCCTCCTTCTGTCACTTCCTTCTTTGCTATTAAAAAAACCCTTTCTTATTATATATATATATATATATATATATATATATATATATATATATATATTGTGTGTGTGTGTGTATATATATATATATATATATATATATATATATATGTACATACACACACACCTATCTCTATAACTTTACTGGTTGCTTGTTCTCCTAAAGTCTCTGGTATTGTGTGTGTGTGTGTGTGTGTGTGTGTGTGTGTGTGTGTGTGTGTGTGTGTGTGTGTGTGTGGAATGTATCTGCTGGCCTAGTTATGGCTGAGAAACCAACAGGTTTCAAGAGATGCAACTCTTTCATCAAGATTTATTTTGAAGAGTCAGTGAGGGGCTCTGTCAATACTTTAACTGGGATCTTGTTCCAAAGCAGCCTCCCAAGCCATGAATCTATCCTCTCCAGCATGTCCTATTCATACTTGTGCCGTAGGTTAGTCTTTAGCCTCGTGGGTTCTGATGGATTTGGATTTTTGGCAGAGATCACCTCTGAGCAGGCGGTATGCTACTGAACTTGTGGGCTCAAAATACCAAACTCTGATGCCCCCAAGAGGTGTGTGTACTGTCTTGCACCAGGGCACTTGAATGCTGAGGGCAACATGTGTGTGGCATTCAATCCTTGCACCCTTTCTAGTAGGAGGAATAAGTTAATTATGAGAGGTCTATTGCCTTCTTCTGGGTCTCAAACTCCCTCCAAGCCTTTGACCACAAAAGAGGCTTTGTCTTCTCAAGCTGAGAAAATATGTAAAGTGTCGGATCCAACTTTGGATCTGAGGCAGACCAAATCTTCATCTGATCTGAGAGCCTCTTTGGATCACACAATTACGAGACTGGCAGACAAGCCTGACCCTCTGATTCGATTGTCTTCAGATCCTAACACTTCAGATCCCAGTGCAATCTTTGATCCAGCAGACATTATACTGATACAGAGCTCTACCCTGGTCGAGCCTCCCTTGGATCCTAAGCCTTCAGATCTGAGGTCTCCGAGTTGTAAACCTGTTTAGAGCAAGCCAACGTCCCAGCTTTGACTTCCCGGATTACACCATCATCAGCTAAATCTAGACATTCATCGTATCCTGTAGGTCTTCTTGGAGCCTTTCTCAGTTAGAGATGGACAGAGTGATGAGAAACTTGATTAAAGCTCAGATCCAGATGGAGATTTTGCCATCTCCATCCCATTCTGGATCTGTGAGAACTCCAATGCCAGTGCTACATGGTCCTCTTCCAATTTGATCTACAGTGGAATTCCAGGATCTAGTTTCCCTGAAAGAGTTGTTGTCAAGTCCCTGAATATGTCTTTGTTTGATTCTGTTTCCCAGACCGACTTTGTTCCGATACCCTCGGACCGGATTGAGTCCTGGATTCAAGATGTCGGTGCCAGCTGTGGGAGGATAGTTTCGGTCATGACCTGGTCGGATCTGTCCATCTCCCAAGGGGCCTCAGCCATCAACAGCTCAGGCCTGGCTTTGTCCGGAGGCTTCAGTTCTGGGGTGGACTCTGCTCTTTCTCCTCCAGTGGCTTAGGCTCTGAGGGAGGAGAGGGGTCTGTCTGCCTTCCAGGTAGCAGACACGGCTTTCTCTAGACCAAGAGATATGATTCCTCATCCTTCAGATCCTACCCAGTTGTCATCTCCTCTGAGCTTTGATTCCTTTCATCCTGCCATTGATCACCCCCCCCCCCCCAGTTAAGCCTCCAGACCATTTCACTGCAGGGGGTCCACGCTTCATCTGATTCTTCCCCTGACCATTCCTCAGAGAAGGTTCATCGGAAGAAAACATGCAAGAGGAGGCATGTGGACTCCCCCTTGGAGTCCTTAACAGAGGACACTGATTTTGATGAAGAAGGATCCCTCATGTCTCCATTGGACAGCGTCTCCTTTGGAGACATCCTTGAACTGCTGTGGCAGAAAGGTGGATTGTCCTCCCAGAATCCTTCTTCAGAGGAGACATGTTTCTGGAGGCTTTCAGAGAAGGCTCATCTATGTCCTGGATGACTCCCTCGGTGGATGAACTCATCAATCTAGTTTCGTGTCGGGCGTGGAAGGAACCAGACAATCAAGCCAATCCCCAAGCATCCTGATAAATTCTTGAGTCCTCCTTCTGATTGCTTGTATTGGTACAAGGGTGTCCCAGTTGATGCCATTGTAGTGTCAGCAGCTACAAAAAAGGAGCTTGCTGAAAAAAGCTCCTCTGTTTATCCCCCAATCAAGGAATCTCAGGCCTTTGGCAGGTACTGAAAGCATATGTATGCCTCCACTGCCTTCACATTGAGAGACGTAAACTACATTGCACATTTTACATGTCTGCAGAGAGATCTGGTCAAGAAGCTAACCAACTCTGTTAAAGAAACCTTGTGTGAGGAGAACCTTAAACAAGTTTCTCCCCAGTTGGTGATTCCATCTTCTCTGGCAAATTCCTCACTGAGGCTGATCTCACACTCTGCAGAAGGCACCTCACAAGCAGCCTGTACAGGCATAGCCATTAGGAGACTTGCCTGGATGTGGCTTTGCGATTTCGCGGAACCTTTCAAGGTGTCATTCATTAATGCCCATTTTGATGGTTCCTCCTTGTTTGGACCATCGGTGAAACAAATGGTTACCCACAGTGAGAAAGATGGAAAGACCTTGTCTGCCATAGGAATTATGATTTCTACCCCCCCCAAAGGATCTTTTCACAGAACTGGGGGGAGGGAGCTTTGATTCAGAAAATCTCAAGGTACTTTCCAGGACTCGCGCGGGGATACCGCTTCCAGGGGCAAAGGAGGAGGTTTCAATGCTAGACACTGCCCCAGATGTGGGAACCGCAGAATCAGGGCTTTATGGAACCACTTACCAATAACCCCTTTCAGCACTCCTGAAGTGCTGCCCTACTGCTTGCCTCTGAAGGCAGTCGGGGGATGTCTGTCCCTGCACCTAGATGCCTGGGCAATCATCACAAATAACAACTGGGTGCTATAAGTATGTCCAGAGGTTATTACATTCCCTTTTTCCCTTCACCTCCAAGTTCCAAAAGGTTACTCCCTGACATGCCACCCAGTCAGAGGGAGTCTGCTCTTCAAGATGTTCAAAAACTTCTAGAGAAAAGAGTCATCCAAGAGGTCCCAAACAAACAAATAGGATACAGAACTTAATCTTGCTGTTTTTGGTACCAAAGAAAACGGGACCCAAGACCAATATTAGGTCTTAACAACCTCAACCTATGCAAGGATGATGGGATGTGCTCTGTAATTCTCCAAGACACGTATTATCATATCAAAATGAATGCTTTGGGAGACGTTTGCGCTTTCAGCTGGGGGCCACTCATTACCAGTTTAGACCACTACCCTTTGGTCTCACCACCAACCCCTGTGTGTTTACCAAATGTATGGCAGTTGTTGCAGTTCATCTGAGGCTGAAAGGATTCCTGGTGTTTCCGTATTTAAAAGATTGGCTCCTTAGTACACCAACAAGGTATCAACTAATGCAGACCAGAGATTACCTGTTACAGATTTTCAATTCCCTGGGCATTTCAGTAAACTTGACAAAATCAAACCCGATTCCTGTGCAGAATCTAGAGTTTATAGGAATAAAGCTGAACACTTCCACTCAAGTAGCTTCCCTACCTCTGCATCACATAACTTCTCTGAGACAGCAAGTCCAGGATTTATTGCATCTTACATCCTCTCCAGCACAGTTAGTTCTCAGAGCATTGGGTTCTGTGTCAGCAACCATCATTCTAATTCCCTTAGCAAGATAATTTATGCAGGTTCTACAATGGACCTTGGCTGTTCAGTTGTCCATTCTGTACCAGCCACTTTCTGCTTCTATCCAACTAGCTCCAATCTCAAATTACCTATTGATGGGCAGGCCATTTTCTCATCTCCCCGCAATAGCCACATTGACCACAGATGCTTCTCTATTGGGGTGGGGAGCATTATCAGGGAAAGATGGTCCAGGACACATGGTCCCAGCATGAGACCAACCTGCATATCAATGTGCTAGAGATGAGCATACAGACAACATGTCAGTGGTCTGGTATATAAAGAAACAAGGAGGAACCCAGTCCTACCCATTATGCAGAGAGGCCATAGCAGACAGTCTCAGCAGGTCCATTCTGACCCCTCACAAGTGGTCCCTCTGTCAAGCAGTAGAAAACCAGATTTTCAGCTGTTGGTGCCAACTTTGCTGTGATCTCCTTGCTTCTTTCCTAAGCAACAAAAGAAGCAAGTACTTTGCTCTGATCCCCCAAAAGCAGAATCACAAAGGGATGGTGTAGTCCATGATTGACCCTACAGAAAGCCAGCAGGCTGTAGTGCTCAGTGATCTCATCAGGGTTCCTTTCCTTTCCCTTCACCCTTAAAGTAATCCCCCATGGATAATTGGATCACAGTCAAGATCTTCTCTCCCATCTATCAGAGTATTGAAAACCCAGTCTCTACACACTCAAGCTAACAGCATGGTTTCTCCACTTCCAGTGATTATAAGAAAGTCCAGGTTAGCTTCCCCAGCTCATGACATAATCTTAGCATCACAAAAAGCTTCCACAAAAAAGTCTACAATAGTAAGTGGAGAAGATTTATGATCTGAGCTTCAAAGGAGAATATTGATCCATTTACAGTTCCTTTTTCTGAGTTCATTTTTTCATGATGGTGCAAGTTTCTAAACCATTACAGCTGGCTGCCATTTCTAACTTTGATTCAGGAAAGGGATCTTCCTCTATTTCCTTGTCAAAGTTATGCAAAGCCTTTATGAGGAGTATTTTTCTGCTAAGGTGTCCAGTAAAAGAGTCTTCTCCCCCTTGGGTCCTTACAATTGTCCTTCAAAGCCTCACTCAAAAACTTTTTGAACCAGTAGATAGTTGTGACTTGAAATTTCTTTCATGGAGGATGATTTTCTTGGTAGCCATCACATCAGCCAAGAGAATATCTAAACTGCAGGCTTTGTCAGCCAAACCTCCTTACATCATTTTTCATAAAGACAGAGTTTCCCTAAGAACTAATCCATCCTTGATGCCTAAAGTTGCAACAGATTCCAACGTTAACCAATCCATTTGTTGCCGGTCTTTTTTTCCAAGTTATTTAAATAAAGAATATATGTTGTATCTTCTCAACGTTCGACAGTTGTGTTTCTATCTGCACAGGTCAAAGAAGCACAGAAAATCTGATCAACTCTTTGTATCCTTTTCTACTAATCGTGTGGGCCAAGCAGTATCCAAGATTACATTGGCTAAATGGATAATGGATTGCATTTCTACCATTTATTCCCAAAAAGGGGTTGAATTGCCATGCTCACCTAAAGCCCACATGACTAGATCTATGATCAATTCTTCAGCCACTTGGTCTAAGACTCATACATTTGTTTCACATTATAAATTGGTATTGTCTCCAGAAGCAGGGCATCCTTTGGCTCAACAGTGCTCCGGCATATCTTTCCTTAGGGGCCACCCAGGAGTTAAGGAGCTGGGGACTGACCCAGCAGCGAGGAAGAATGAAAAGGACATCAGATACAGAAATTATGTACTTACCATAACTTGGCATCTGTGTTGTCCATTTTCATTCTTCCTCACTTCCCTCCCATCCATCCCCCAGCCTTGGTATCTTTGAGAAGTTACCTAGAGGAATTTGGAACCCATAAATTCATGGCTTGGGCCCCAGAAACTCTTGATCTTTTATGTTTTTTTTGGTAATGTTACTTATTAGGGCAGCAAATGCGATCTGAGGAGTTAGGGAAGGTATGATGCATTATGGGAAAGAGAGGAGCTCGTGGCTCAGATCTTAGTCTTGAGAACGTGGCCCAGTTGGATCCGATGTCAGATCTGAAGATCCAACAGTAAGGAAGGATGAAAATGGACAACACTGATGCCATGTTATGATAAGTACATAACTTCTATATTTTAACATCCAGCTGCCTGGCCACAAAATAATGTTTTATCCTCTTCAGAGACTTTATGCAGGCAGCTATTGTGTTTTAGCTATTTTTCTCAAGCTAGGTAACTTTAAAATGAATTTTTTTTCTGGATTTCTAGGACTGCAGTAGGAGTGAGATATGGGGAGGTGGAGCAGTACAGTAGAAGAGCATCAACATATGCTGTGTCGGTGTAGTTTCACTAGCATTCCAGCATTTAACTGACAAGCACACTGAACAGCGATGCAAGCAATAACCACTGTGATACTTCAGTAATGATTTCATTTGGGCTGGAAACAGTGCTTCTTTCATTTTATTCATTGCCTCCTAAAAGTAAGATGCTTGTCAAAATAGACAAAAGCTAGTTAGTCCATTGTGACTGTTAACTTTTTCAATAGTACTAAAAGGTATATTGTGCCAGACACTGCAGAAACTCCTCGACAGGGATCTGCTGTGTGATATAGCTTGTCCATGCAGATAATCATATGATTTATGATACTGAGTAATGCATTTCCCTTCCTCTGAATCTGTTTAGCAGTTGAATTATGAGATCAAAGTTGTGTTTCTTACAAAAATTCCAGTATATCCACAAGAAAACATGAGCTTTAAATGGGCTTAGAATATATATTTTTTAACTTCTATTTTGATCATCCTTAGCTGAAAAGGAAAATGAAGATACTCTGCAAATGAAAGAAAGTATGTAGAACTGGTGTGTGTGTGTGTGTGTGTGTGTGTGTGTGTGTGTGTGTGTGTGTGTGTGTGTGTGTGTGTGTGTGTGTGTGTGTGTGTGTGTGTGTGTGTGTGTGTGTGTGTGTGCATGCAAACCCCATGCAACTTGCTGGATAACAATAGGACCCAGGAAGGTAGGATTGGAGAAAGTACGTCCACAAAGAAGATGGTCACTAATGGAATTTCCCAGAACTCTGTGCTGGATCCACTCCTCTTTGGCATATTTTTCTGGAAGTCAATGCTAATGTCAAGAGCCTGCGGTTTTGTTTGGTTTCCAGCCATTTAGGCTGTTGCGGAACAGGATATTCACATTTTCCTAAAAGGTCTCTGGATCGTCTAAGTACTAAACTGTCTTTGATTGAAGTACATGCCTTTTTGAATAGCCACCTTGAATCTATGCAAGTAAGATTATGGGCCACCTAATGTAATGCTTCTCTGACATCAGAATAATTTGTTATATTCTTGTTTGTCCGGAAATCATCATTTACCAGCATTATTTACATGGTGGAATAAGTGATTCATCTGAAGGACTGCCCCATGACTTGTTTTTCTCTAACAGAGGTTGTTGCATTTAATGCCGTTCAAAAACAGACTTGAGTAGTTCAGCACGTCATCAAAGGTGAGAAACTTCAAGAAATTGCTCTATCAGAACATTTGTTAGATTTGTGCAGAATGTATACCTTATATGTATCTCATGGTAGTAGCAATGCAACATTAACTGCATTTTATAAGTAGGCGGTATAAAGATGAGTAGCATTTTCTGCTTGATTACATCAGGCCGTTGCTTTTCCAGTGACAAAGCTTGCAGTTCGTTCATAGTACAGAACATGATCTTTTCCTGTAAATCATTCTTGGTTGGAGTGCTATCTGTACAGAGTCTACATGGCTTCCTTCTGTCCCAGTGAGGTTTTGACAGGTGCTCCTGTTTCCTTCCACATCCCAAAGACATATCACAGATGCACAGGATGCTGTCAAGGAATAACCTTTCTGCCTTGTACCTTTTGAATGCTTGGATAGGCTCTGGCTTCCCTGCAACCCTAAATTGTATACGGCATGTAACTGGAGAGTGAGTGGAATAAATAAAAGGCATTATTAATGACAGAGAATGCCCACATGTATTTGAGTCATATGTTTGTGGCCTTAGACAGTATATGTTTACTTCAAAACAAAACATCTGAAAGAAGATAAGGACAACCAGGCCTATCTGTTTTGCCCATTCCCTTACCTGTTAGATAATGTTGTAGGCTGTGTTTAGCCAATGTGTTTACATCCCTCATGCAGATTGTTTATATCTAGTCAATGATTTAAGCTGGTCTTTTTATTTTTTTTTTTTTGTATGATTTATGCTGGTCTTGTCCGGACACTGAATCTGATGGAGTGGTCATTGAAGGTGGCTGTGTTACCACGATAACAGTAAGCTCTAGCTAGCTTGTGCTCCTCCTCTTTTCCTTAATGCCTTGCTCCTATCTGAATCTACAGATTTCATTGCTGCCTTTGAAGGCTTCAGTGACTCCCAGCTTGAGATGCTTGACTAGAGTTTATTTTTGTAAGATGAGTGCCTTTTCATTGTATTTTTACATTTTAGTAGTACTTAATTTTACTTCTGTGATCTTTAGTGACCTTCCATTTCTATATTCTCTACCATTATAATCCATACTTTTCACATTTTATTCTCTCTTTATCCCCTGTGGTAAAAATTAACTCTTTGATGACTTATGGATGCCATCATGGTGAAGCTTTCCCCAGGGATGATTTTGAGACTAGTGACTACGCACCTTCTACATTGGTTACTGCTTCTAGGTCTGCTTCTCCACTATGACAGGATTTGTCATGACCTATAGACTCCACTCTGAGGAGGAGAGTAGCAAGCTTTTCCTTAGAGCAGGAGCTTTCCCACTTCCTCTCCTATCACCCTGCATCAGCTTCATCTTTTTGTTTGTCTAGGTCTCTCTAGAGACTTACGCAGTTGAATTGGGACAAGATGATGTCATCATTTGTAAAGGATTAACTTCAGTTTGGTGTCCTCTCAGCCCCTCTCTGGGTCTTTGGTGATATGGGAAGATTTCCAAGCCCATTTCATTACTTTTCCTACCTTGGACTCAGAACCATCGAGTGATCTTGTGCTGATATTCTTGGGGCCCAACTATGTGCTTTTCTTGATGCTAGTGCCCTAGGTGCAGGTGAAAATAATAGCTCCATTGTTGTCAGCACTGACCCCCAGTAATTTGGAAGAGTTCTGCTCTGTGTGCCAAGTGCCAACTCTGGCTCCAACTTTTTGGGGCCATTGTTGATGCTGGCATTTTCGGCACTGTAACCTTTGGTGCCAAAGTCCTCCAGTTACATTGATGCCGGAGCCATAGGTACAGGCAGTTAATCTTGATAGTTAGCCTTCAGCATCCGTATTATTGCAGTCAGTGTTGAAAGCCTTGGCCATGGGTACATCATTGAATGGTATGAAGCAAGGGAGATCAGACCTGATCGTGTTGCATGAACAGGTTCTTGTTCTGCCAGCTGTACCCATAGACACCGTTGAAGTAGAGCCTTTAAGTAATTCATTGCTCTTGTCCCCTCAGACAGAGGACCTTACAGGCAATGATTTTTCAAGGACTGGATTGCCTTCTCTATAAGAGAACTTGGATGAGTCTCCTCAGTGCACTCCTAGGAAGAAGCAGTGAAAAAGAAGCACATAGACTCCCCCTTTCCCCAAACATGGGTCTTGATGAATGTGAGGCTTCTCCTTAACCCCTACTGAAGAAATCACATTGGTGAAATCTTAGCAATGATGAGACAGAGGGAATCCTGGCCTATTGACTCAACTTTCTTTGAGAAAGAGATCCTAGAAGTATCTTATAGGTCCTCACCCCCAGTGGCTTGGGTGATACCACCACCAGATAAACTCATTGATATTGCTCCTCCAAGGTGCAGAAGGAGCCAGATGTAGCATAGCCCATCCTATCTAAACCTGATAAGAGTGTTGTAGCCCCCATCCCCCCAAGGATAGCAACACTGGAGCAAGGCTCCCTTTGTCATTTCCATTTTGGTGCCAGTGGTCACCAAATGTGCGGTCCTAGAGAACAATTAAGCTATCCATCCTTCTAATAAGGATTCCTGGGTAGTGGATAGACTTAGATAGCAGTTATATGCATTGAGTAACTTTTCTCTTAGAACACTGAAATAGTTGGTGCATGTGGTAAGGTTTCAGAAAGACCTGGCTGACAAAACTATGGAAACTGTGAAACATTTGCCAACTAGAGCATGCAGAAACAGTTGTAGACTCATGTGGTTACTGTTAAATCTATTTCTTCACTGTCCATACATCTGTTACATAATGATATGGTTGGGGCAGCTAAATCAGCTGGTTAAGCCATTGCACTGTGACATCAGGCCAGGCTATGCCTTACAGACTTTGTGCAACACTAAGTCAGCTTTTATCAATGCCCCTTTGATAGAACCTCTCTATTTGGGCAGAAGATTAAAGACACACTGCTACAATGTGTGCAGGAAGGCAAGATGCTCACTGCTGTTAGGGTTAAATCTGAAATCCTTTCAGAGAAAATAGAAGGGTGGCAAAAATAACTTCATTAATCCTAACAATTCCACCACAAGCTGATGTATGACAGAGGATCCCGAGCTACAAGAATTTTCTCTGTTAACTTCTACTGAAGAGACAGAGATGGTCCACACCAGAAAGAGTTCAGAGAGCCTCAAAGGTTTTGGCAGAATGGTCCCTGAACAGTTACCTGACTATTTAATTCTGGTGGCAAGTGGGGGAACAGCTTTCCCGGCATCCATCCACATGACTGGTCATCATATAGGACCAATATATTAGGGGAAATCATCTCCAGAAACCACTCCATGCCATTTTTAAAATTGAAACAACCTTCCTCCCATCTACCCTAAGTGCCATCTCCTCAGAGAAGGGTGGCCCAAAAGGGCATGAACATTTTTGTATTAAAAAGAGCCATCCAGGAGGTCCCACTAGATCAAAGAAGGTCTAGATTTTTCTCTCAATTCTTTTTGGTGTCCAAAAAAACTCAGGACCTCAGAACAATTCTAGACCTTAGTCATTTGAGTCAGTACGTGAAGAAGGAGTCTTTCCTGATGCAGTCTATCCTACTGTACATGCAGACAGGAGACTGGATGTGTTTTTTATGGTCTCCAGGGTACCCATCAAAATACCAAAATCATCCATGAGATTTCCATGCTTTCAGGTGGGAGCCATTACCAGTTCAGAGCCCTGACCTTTGGACTTGCCACTAATTTTTCCCCTAAGGTGCGTTATTTTTTGAATGTATTTTTATTATTGTTGTTTTGTCTGTGAGTCCCTCTGGTTTTCACCAAGTTCATAGCCCCAATCGCAGTGCATGTGTGTCTTCTAGGAGTAAAAATATTCCCCTACCTAGATAACTGGCTTGTTGCTTACACCTACATTGAAGAAATTCAGCATGGCTAGACAGTACCTAAGGATCCTGGCCAGTCTATCAAAATCATAACTGGAGCCCTCTCAGCTGTCCAGTTAGACACAGTAAACCAGTGAGCCAGGTTACCTTCAGAAAAATATACTACAGTAGTGCAGGCTGCTTTAAGTCAAGTCATCAAGGTGTTAGGCCTTATGACGGATTCCATTCAGATAGCGCAAAACACCAGACTAAACATGAAAGCCATGCATGGACACAGTGGAGTCAAGACACAATGGAGTCAAGTGACATAGCCAATGACACAAACTATTAAGCTTTCACAGCCATCTGAAACACTTGTCCTGGTGTACAAAAATCAGAAAATCTCATTTCAGGGACTGCTTTTGTCCAGCCTAGTCCCACAGCTCCAGTTACATGATGCATCCTTACTGAGGTGGAGAGTCATTATCTAAACAGGACAAGCCAACGGATGTGGACTGTATAAGTGATCAAATTGCACATCACTGACTTGGAGGTGAGAGCAGTCTTCCTTGCATTACAGGCATTTCAAGACTTACTGCTCCAGTATGCATTGTCCATTCAGTCAGACAAAATGGCAGTGGTCTGGTACATAAACAGACCATGTGGAACCCAGTCTTATCCCTTTTACAGAGAAGATGTGAGGGTTGGCAACATTGCTTTCTGGTAACAAAGCACATCCCAGGGGGCTTCTAGTGTGATTGTGGACAGGTTGAGCAGGCATATTTTGCTCCCACACAAGTCATCTCAGTAATTCAACCATGCTAAAGATCTTCTGCAAGTGTGGGAAACCTTGTTGTGATCTCCTTGATTCACCATCAAACACCAAATGCAACAGATTTTTCTCCATCATTCCCCAAAATATATTTTCCCCAAGAGATGCATTCTACCATGTTAGGCTCTTAGGGCTCCTATATGCCTTTCCTCCAGTGTCATTCATCTCCATATTTTTACAGAAATCCAAGGTGTGCAGAGGTAAGGTCATTCACATAATCTCTTTTTGGCACACCATATTTGATTCCTTCTGTTTTAGCCATATCTGAAAAGAAAATTCTTTTTTCTACCACAGCACCCTCACCTGCTGTCTTACCTGGATATTTAGTCCCTCTGATTAGCTACATGGTTTCTCCACTTCCAGTGATTTGGAAGGACCCTGTGCTCCCAATAGAAGTTATTTCATTACTCATAGCTTTTCAGGGCCTTCATCCAGAAAGTTATATAGAGGAAAGGGGAAGAAATTCAAACTCTGGGCTGTTAAATGCCACATTTATCCCTTTTCAGACCTATATCACATGCATTGAATTTTCTAGCAGATCTTTTTCAGGCAGGAGATAGGTATTCATCTGTTAAGGTTTACTTTGATGGCATTTTTTCATAGCATTAAGAATTTTCTACATCATTTTAAGCTTCACAGAATATCTGTAAAACCTTTTTAAAGGGAGCATTCTTTTCCAGACCTTCCTTAACTTGTCCTGCTACCCCATGAGATCTTAAATTTATTATGGAGAATCTTACTCTTTCCACATCTGGCTTTGACGGCTCTGCTGATATAAAGTTCTTTTAATGGAAATTCTCCTTCTGGTAGCCATCACCTATACCAAATGAGTTTCAGAACTGCAAGCCTTATTGCCCATACTTACCTGTATCATTTTTTTTACAAGACAAGGTGTCACTAAAGACTAACCCTTCATGTATTCCTAAAATTGCTGCACTATCAAATTTGAACCAATTCATTAATCCCCCGAGTGTTCTTTCTAAGTCATTCTAACAGAGGAGAGTATAGGTTGCATTGTTTAGCTGTACATAGACAAACTTAGATTTTACCTACATGAAACAAAAGATTTCAGAAAGGATGACCAGTTGATGTTCTTCATAGTCAGTGTTGCTGTACTAATAATCCTTGGGACTTACTGCCATGCAGAAGCCCATGACTGGCCTAATTTCCAGAGTCTTAGCTTCATTCCAAGCCAACAAATGCTCAGTGATTGACATCCAGAAGACAGGGTATAACAAGGGTGTCAGCTGGCGCCATCTTCAGTTGTTTCTAGCTGTGCAGTCCAGTATGCTTCTTGTATGTTTTTTTATGCTTGCAGTCTATTGGTTGGCTCGTGTTTCTACAGATCCTCTGCTTCCAGATAGATAAGTACACCATTGGGGAAAATTCTTCTTTAATTAATGTTCAGAAAAGTTAGTAACTGTTTGTCCTGTGGTAAATAAATCATGCATAAAGATTTTCTCACATTTTGCTTGGGGCTTCAGCACAGTATTTCTAACTGCTCTGATTGTGTTAAGTTTCATGTAAAAACACTTTAAACATAGGGCTGTGGTACTCATCTCATATGGAATCCTTTTTGTTGGTTTCTTTGGTAGTTACAACCTTCGGCTTTGCAGGTTCTGTAATCACTCTTACAGCCACTGGTGTGATCCCGAAAAGTACATCAGCCTCTAAGTCGATCAAAGACCTTGGTAAAGCCCCCAGAACCAGTGACTGCTAGGCTGGAACCCTCTAGCACAACCCCTTGGGAGGCTGCCATGGTTCCTGGCCTACCCATGACTACCAGCACTACCACCACTCACATGTCAGTTGGGTCTGACTTCACTATGCAGGCATCAGCTTTTGACGTTCAAGAAGTCGTTCTTCAAGGAGATCATATGTCTCCCCAACTTCCGATGTTCCTACTGATGATGCTGTTGGGCGACCACTTCCTATGGACATGTCTGTTTAACAATCTATCAGCTTGAAACTTGCTCCTACCCTGACCTTGCCTCCACCCTTGACCTCCATGTTTTAGACTAAAGTCCTGGATATGGGCAAGATAACATAGAAATTCATGGGTCTCATTAAATCCAAAGAACCCTCACAACCCTCTTCTGAGATTTCTCCGATACTGACTAAAAGAACAAGGGAAGTAGCCTTCCAAGAGGAAGAAGCCTCCTCATCCTCTAAAGATGAGGAAGAGTTCTCTTATTAAACTTAAGCTTACACTTTGTACTAGATGATGTTTTTGAGGATATAACCCTATACCTGACTCTTTATGTTGTTGTTGCTCTTTTGGCTTTTTCTGGTTAGGGGTCACCACAGTGGAATTCCGGTCCGCTAATGACTGGCAGTAGATTTTTATGGTGCTGAGGTGCCAGCTCGATGCCCAACCTTCAACGAAGGCATGCCCATTCTACGCATGTCTTTCAAATGCCACAAGACCACGGGGAGGGTATGCAGACTCCACACAGAAAGCGCTCCAGCCAAGAATCGAATGGGAGAACTTCTTGCTGTGAGGCAACAATGCTACCACTGTGGCTTGTCTACAATTGACTCTTTATCACTCTAGAAAACCAGACAGATTTTACTGATTACTTGACTCGCACAAGCATTTCAACAAAAATCCCAAAGCATATCATTGTGTGGTCTCCACTGAATCTTCTAAAGGGGTTCCCAAAGGCTCTTCCAGGTATCCCTTACCTAATAACAGGGAGGGCAGACTGCTGGACAGGTTTGCCAAGAAAACATGCATCTTTGCAGCCCTAGCCACGAGAGCTTTAAATTACCAGTTCCATGTGATAAAATACTTGGAATCACTTCAAGATAAAATTATAGCAAAACTTGATTCCATGTCAGATAGAACTTTGCACAAGGAGGTGCAGGGCATAGCTAGAGAAGCTCTACAGGTAGCCACACACTCCTTGAAATGTGGATATGATGTATTAAATGCTTCTTGCAGAGAGGCTGCTACAGGTTCAGTTATCTGGAGATATGCATGACAAAGCAGAGTTATTGGATGCTCAACTAGAGGAGGAGTTCCTGTTTGGACCTCCAGTTGAACAAGTCTTCGAAAAACTAGACAAAAAAGGCAAGCAAATTAAAACTGTCAAATAATTCTACTTGACCCCAACCCTGAGGTACAGTAGAAACTACCCCTTTCCACCTAGACAGGACAAGGGTGAGCCTCCCAATGGAAAAAGACAAAGGCATTCCAGAAGATGACAAACAGAACAGCCACAGATATCAACTGCTGTCAAAGAGCACACCCAGCATAGAGAACAGCTGTGAGTACATGCTATCACTTATTCACTCCCAGACCCCTGGCAGGAAGGCTTTCCCCCCTCTTAAGCCAGTGCAAACCATCACAATGGATCAGTGGGTCCTCAGCTTTGTAGAAAAGGGATACTATATCCAAATCAGGGAACTCCCATGCTTTGTGGGCATACAGAAAGCTCTAAAGGAACAGGAAAACCTCTTACCCCAGATTATCAGAGTTACTGCTGCAAGGGTCCATACAGTCAGTTCCCCCAGGACAAGAAGGAACAGACTTTTATTCAAGGGTCTTCCCGTTCCATAAAAAAAGAGGGAACCAGGAGACCTATCCTGGATCTTTTAAAGCTAAATAAATTCCTCTATGTGCCAAAATGCAAGATGCTTACTTTGCAAAAGCTGCTACCTCTGATTTTTCAGGAAGCCTCCATGGTCGCTATTAACTTTAAGATTGCTTGTCTTCATGTTCCTATAGCAGTCAGTCACAGAAAATGCTTATGATTCATAGCCTCAGGCTCCCACTTCCAGCTTTGTGCTCTATTTGGTCTCTCTACTGCCCTAAGAGTTTTTTTACAAAAATGCTTGGCACCCCTGATAGCAGATTGCAGAATGCTGCAGGTACACATCTGTATTTACCTAGATGACGGTCTTATCCAGGGGATATGTACCTCAGAGACCCTGGTAGCCTTCAGACCTCTGTAGACTGCTTCCCAAAGGTGGGCCTCATTTTAAACTTTCAGAAGTCTCACACCCCAAACAAGAATCCCATTTTTGGGGGGTGTGATAGACTTTACTCAACCGAAAGCATTTCTCCCTCAGGACAAGGTGGTTTTCTTACTGGATTATTTGAGCAACTTCTCACAAAACAACTCCTCATCCAGAGAGTTCTAAGGATCTTAGGGTACATAGGATCATAGAAAATTACTAGGATGGGTACATAGGATCATAGAAGATTACTAGGCTATCAACCCAGAGGTCTTTTTAAGTTTAGCCGTTTCAACCCAATGCAATACTGTAGCGGTATTAGTTAATACCCAAGATTGGGTTTAGTGATGACTGCCCATGTCTAGGAGGGTTGTGGGCACTATCCTGGCAAGAATGTATGGTGCCCCATCCACTCATTCAGTTTCCTCTTCAGCAGTGTTATAAGAGGTGCTCTGTTTCACATGAATTGGTAGCCTGTTTCAAAGATGTTGTGGTCGCTGGGAGATAAATCTGTCCCTCCAGCATGTCCTATTTAAGTCGCAGGCCATGTTTACATCCCTGGAATGGGTAGCCCTAGACCCATTTGATTTATGGATATGCAGTAAGTTCATTAGGTTTGGGTCTTGGGTTGCTCTGTAGGCCAGGCATAAGTCTTCCCTAAGAAGTCTATATAATATGGAGTATAGTGACAGGGATTTTAGTCTGTCCATGAAAGGCACGTGCTGGAGGTCCTTGATATTCTTTGGTAGAAACCTCTGAGGTCTCTAATTGTTGTAGGTGCTTGGTACAGTACATACCGAATGAGGCGTTTTATTAAATTATGGGCTGGATAAGTGCCGAGTATAGGGGAATTATAACTTCTATAACTTCTTTTGCTCTCAAGGTAATGCCTTTACTAATCAAGTGAGTTACGTGGAAAGCTTTCCTTAGCATGGCAGACATGTGGTTGTTGAAGTTAAGATTGCTGTCAACCTATGATCCCTGGTCCCTGGCTACTTCATGGGTACTTAGGGTATTGTTATTGATTTGATAGTGTGAAGGGACATTGTGCCGAAAGGAATGATGATGCATTTCTTTGCATTCAGTTTGAGACCGTGACTAATGTATGAGTCGTTGGTCAATGTGAGATCATCCTGGAGTATACTGACATCATTTTGGGATTCACTGATTACACCTAGTTTGCAGTCGTCTACAAACTTGGTCAGCCACAACCCTTCAGTTTTGACCTGAACTTCTGAGAAGTATATACCAAACAGTAAGGGGCCCAGCACTGACCCCTGTGGCACCCCATTGGTAACAGGTCTGCTGGTTGATGTGGAGTCACCCACTTTCATAGTGTGTATCCGCTTTGTGAGATTTGCTGTCATCAGTAGCCTTGGTCACACTTTAAAAGAAATCCACCAGATTTAACAGGCAAGATTTGCCCTTCATGAAGCCAAATTGGGTAGGATCCTTGGTTTGGAGGTTACCTATGTCTTTATTTATGAGGCCCATAATGATGCATTCCATGGCCTTACAGATGAGGATGGTCAGGCTTCTGTGTCTGTTAATTCCCTGGGTCTGTTGATAAGCTACCTATATGGAGGTGAATAAGTGTAGCTGTTCTCCATCCCGCTATAATTGAAAAGGGTACTTAGTGTTAGTTCATGTTTTAGCTTGTTTAGAAGACAGCCTGGGATGTCATCTGATCCCTTGGAGGCCATGTCCTTTGCCTTGGACAAGGCTTTGAGGACCTGCTCTTCAGATATGTAAGGTGGGGGTTTAGGGGAGGGTTTATGGTAATTTAGGAGGGGATAAGGGAGTGAAATTTTTGACAAACGTATTCTTTAGTAGGTTCGCTATCTCTGTGGTGGTCAGTGTGTGCGATACCAGTGGCCCCCAGTTCTGCACATGCTTGGGTCCTACCCTTTAGGTTACATACATAGCTGTACAAGGCCTAATGGTTATCCTTGGCTGTACTTGCTAGGTTTCTCTCAAAGGAGCTCTTGGAGGATTTGACAAGTTGTCTTATTTGCCTGTTAAGGCTGAGGAGGATGATTTTCCATTGTTGGGTCCTTGTCTTTGTTTTCTTAGACAGCAACTTTTTGCATTCATTGTAGAGATTGTTGATGCTGGAAGTCCACCACGGCAGCTTGATTTTACTTGGGGTACTGGCTTTAATTCTGTCTGGTATAGCTGAGTTTATGCACTTATGCAAGTCATTGTACAGGGCTTTAGTGTAAACTTCGGAGTAGTTACCACTTTCAGCTTGGGGTGGGCTTGGATTGCACTTATACCTTCACTTAGGAGGGAATAGTTTGCCTTGGTGAAGTTTTTTAGTCTGATTTCACCTTTTGTGAGTTCTGGTGGTAGTGTCAGTTGGAAGGTGACTGATTAGTGATTTGTGGAGTCAAGTATCTTGATGGTCCCTTTAGCAAAGGTACACATGGGTAAATTCTGGTGGTTTCTTAAAAATGACTGGGAATAATACTCTCAGTCCCTAGAAACCCTTCTACCCTTGCTCCCATGCCTCATAAAGGAACTTCTGTTATAGAAGGACACCATACAAAAGAACCCAGAAGCAACCATTGCGCTGTCTCAGGCAGACAAGTCCATCAACACAGACAACTTGGATGTAGCTTGGGGAGCCCACTTAGGCCCACTGAGGTTGAAGGGCATTTCATCCCTACAACAGAGGAAGTTGCATATCAGGACATGGTAACAGTGTTCCTAGCCATAAAAGCTTTCTGACAGCATTTAAGTCCAGGAACTGTGCAAATCTGGACAAACAATACCACAGTCATGTGGTACATAAACAGACAAGGAGGGACCTTGTCTGACTGTGCAGCCTTGCCAGAAAGATATCCGTGTTAGCCCAAGATTTTGGCTTACTGTCTTACCATTGTACATCCCAGGCCAGAGCAATCTCCAAGCAAACTCCCCGAGCAGAGACTTTATAAAAAATCCAAGTGAATGGATGTTGTCCACAACAAACAACTTCTGAGGTTCTGCTCAAGAGCATAACAGCAGGGAGCCTGGAAGATGGATGCCTTCCCCTTCACATGGACCCACTGGTTCCTGTACACCTCTCCCTCAATTACACTTGATTCTGAGGGTACTTAAAAATCAGGACCAACAGGCTCAGCATGATACCTGTTGCCCCCTTCTGGCCCAGACAACATTGTTTTTCTCTACTCCTTGTCCTCAGTGAGGGGAGGTTTTGAATGTTCCCAAAGCTCATGGTCTTTATAACCAAATTTGGAAATCAGTCTTCCACCCCAGCTTGGCATTGTTCAGTCTAGCTGCCTGGAAGATTGGGTCATGACATCCACCTCAATACCTTACCTAAAAGAGGTGCTATGTATTCTAAAGGAGGCAAGAAAGCCAGAAAATCATACATGGCAAAATAGAAGAGGTTTTCCACATGCTGTCATGGCTGACACACTAGCCCAGCTCAAGCAGACATAAGTTCAGTATTGCTTTCCCTTTCTCTCCTTTTTTTAACAGTTCTTTCTTATTCCAGAATAAATGTTCATGCTTCTGCTGTTTCAGTTTGCCTACAGATGATTCCTCAACTCTTCTTTCACCCTCACATAAAACTGTTTCTAAAAGGGTTAATTCACTTGAGACCTTCAAGAATGGACCCCATTCCAGCATGGGACCCAAACTTTGTTTTGGAAAAAGTAACCCTGCCATCATTTGAGCTGGTTGCTACTGCACCTCAAAAGATGCTCATCTGGAAGGCTGCCTTCCGTATAGCCATCACTTCAGCTAGAAGAGTGTCTGAACTGCAAGCCATTATGTGGATAGAGCCCATCACTCTTCCATAAGGACAGGGTAATCTTCAGACCAAACCCATCATTCATCCTCAAGGTAGTTTCAGAACTCAGCCTTACCCAGGCTATCCATCTTCTTCTTCCCAAACCCATAGCACAAAGTGGAAAGAATCCTCTACTCACTGGATATCCACAGACAAATCAGATACTTCCTGGACAGAACAAAAACTATGGACAGGGCAAATCAGTTGTTGGTATCTTTCATGAGGGGAAAGAGAGCAAGCCTGTCTCAAAGCAAACCATCTCCAAATGGATTGCAAACTGCATCAGGTTCTGTTATGCACCCCATAGAAAGCCTCTACCTGGCCCCATTAGATCCCATTCCACAAGGCATGGGGCATCTATTACTGCTTTCCTCAAAGGATTTCCCACTCAGACTATCCTAGAGACAGCCACTTGGAATTCTGTTCACACATTTACTAGCACTTTAACTTAGGACAGGTCTTCAGGGCCAGGGCAGGTTTGCCTTGGCCATCCTACTAAACTATTATTTCCTAAACCTACAATAATCTACTCCACCCTCAGAGTAGCTTTGGGAATCCTCCCAAGGATTAGTACTGCAACACTGACTACGAAGAACATAGTACAGTTGTGTCCCATTTACCATAACTGTAGATGTTCGAGTAGATCAATGTTGCAGTGGACATCCCCAGCCTCCTAACCCTCAAGTATGTAAAGACCACCTCTGTTTCTGCCTCTACATATAATCTCTTTGGCTTATCCCAACTATACTAATGGTTCCTTCTCTTTTGTATTTACAACCAAAAACAGACATCTGGGGAGATTATGCTGTACTCAGGAATCAAACTGTTTTTCCTGGCTTTGAAAGACCTGAACGTGGTGATGACAGATGCCCTTTTATACCCTGACATCTGGACATCAGTCATTGTGTCCAAGACTGAAAATCAGGATGGTTGTGGATGTCTGCATGGCAGAAAGTCTGAAGGGTTAGTACTGCAACATTGATCTACTCGAGCATCTACAATTACGGTAAGTGGAACACCACCATACTTTTTCCAGTGTTAAAAAAGGAGAAAGTAGCTAAGGTGACATTGTCTAAATGGATGTTCGACTATAATACCTTTTTCTGTTCATCTAGCCACAAGTCTTCGCCTTCAGGACTGAACTCATACTCTGTCAGGGCACAAGGTACATCTATGGTCTTCCTCAGAAATTTGCCCTTGAGATTTGTTCTGTTATACATCTTTACAAAACAATAGAGATTAGATATCTTATTTAGAGTTTGGGCATGCTTCAGGGATTCCATTCTCAAAGGTTTGTTATCTTAGAGCCTCCAGTAGTCTGCTGGAGATTCTGTCCACAATTCTAGTGTCTGAACAGGACCAGCTTAAATACATAAGTTATGTACTTACCAGAAAATTAGCTGGTACCTGTCCAGATATTGGAACTATCCTACCACCAACCACCGCTGCAAGTTGTCCATCCAGGTGATCCTAGAGCAACACTCAAGACCTTGTTATTTGGCTCCGATAAATTCTCCTTATGTTCATGGTCATCTGTTGCATAACCTTTTCATGGTGGCTACTACTATGTCAATATTCATTCATTTGGGATGTTCAGTGGTGAGCAAGGTATCGTGGACTAGGGGATGAGTTCAAGCTAGCCAGAGTTTGTTGTTTTTGTGGAAACATAGCAACTTTTGATGACCAGTACATCTATTCCACTGTCCAGATGGATAGCAGCCATTGTCTGGCAGATGACTGTGAGGGTTAAGGCTGTGAGCTGTAGTTCCTGTGATACAGGTTCAATTCCCTCAGTCCTTGTATGCCTACTGTGTGATCTTGAGCAAGTCACTTAACTTGCAGTGCTTTTGGGCAACTGGAAATTTTGCCTAGGATACTTCATGGCCGACTGCAAGCCTAATAACTACTTATGGACCATGTAAATCTAATATTCAGGCAAGTATATAACTTAATGTTTTTCTTGAATTTCACCTTTGTTCTGCCACTTAAGAAAGGATGTAACAATAATCCACTGTCTCTTCTGTGAAAAATCTAAATATCTCCCTTCTTTCAGCATGTCTTCAAATTGAGTCTTATTGCTGTCATGTAGCTTTGCTTTTTTCCCTGCTTGTTTGCTTATTTATTTATTTTTGAAAGCTGTTGCCCACTTGAATTCTAGATTCTTCTGATGCATATAAAAGTCTCTATTCCTGTCCAGTCTTTCTTCAATCCTAAGCTCTTCTAGTCTCTCTCTATATCATTTTGGTTAGGGTCAGTGACCCTTTTCTACTGCTTTCCTCTGAACAATTTTTACTCTTTCTGTAGTCTTACAAGGATGCGACTTCCACAACAGGACAAATACTGTACATAAGGATTTACTCACTGCAAAGGTGGATAATAACTTTTGTAATGATGATGCCGCTTCCTATGCATCCCATTATTCCACCAGCATTGTTTACCGCTTTATGGAACATAACTCAGAGGGTGTACATACGGATAAAAATAAAAATGTTTATTTATGACCCTTAAATGATTGCTACCTGTGATATTGTTATGGTTTCCTATACAAAGAAAGTGATTTTGCATGTTTATTAACTTTTAGGTCACCTGATATAACTTCTGTACAGTTTATTTTCACTTTATTGTTGAATCTTCTTTCTTTCTCGGTGTGATATTTTCTTCTTTTTTTCTTCTTCTTAGATTTATTTATTTTTATTGTTGCTTTGTCTATCAGTTTCATTTAATTTAAGTCACACTGTTAGACCATTTTTTTCAGCAATGTCAAGCCTCTTTTCATCATTTATTTACCTTTGTGTATCTTAAGTCTGTTGCCAATATAGAATGATAAATATCCTTTAACATCGTTGTATACTTATTACAATTTGTAATCAAAATGAGAAAGCCATAAAGACTACTATAATGGATAACTTCAGAATTCAGAAAAGTTAGTAAAGTACACTCAAAAGGTAATATTACATACTATGTCTGTCTCCGAACCCATGAATGTGGATCCTAAACTGGAAATGCAATCCGATCAATCTGCTAGTCTTTGGTCAAATCCAGTAATTTTTGTCTTTCTGTGAGCCAGAATAAAAGCCAGTGCTAACATCTTACTTAGATTAGCCCAGTTTTGTATTACATCTGTATTATTTTGTGGTTTGATCAATGCAGTGTCCAATATTCATTCAGTAGCAGATAAGGTTATATTATCTACATAAACTATATTAGCGGTCATATTTAATGCAAGATGTTTAATTGTATCATTTATTATGGTGAAGATCAAGAGTCCCAATATAGACCTCCATGGCACATCATTTAATTCAGTAAGTAGTTCAGAAAAGGAAGCACAATCTTTAAGTTTTACCTGTCAGTGAGATAAGGCCATATCCATTTTTCATTAGCTGTTTTTATCAACAAAAAATGAAGTGCCTGTAAAATACCTGTGCAATCAACTGTAGTGAACATTTTTCATAGAGCAATAAATAAAGCCAAATAAAATGGGGCCATGGTCCTGTGGCATAATAAGATCAATCCATTGCTGTGATCCAGATTAGGTTCAAACTAGTGTCCCAAGTGCTGGAAGGATCTTGGCAGTGGTGGGTGGGAGTTAGCAGTGGATGCTGGCTCACCCTTCCTGAGGGAGAGAAAAGGTGTGCCTGCTGCACCACTGACTTCAACTGGAGGTTTGAGGTAGTACAGATAGCACTTATAAGGTGGGGGCACATATCACACAAACCAAGAGATGGTCTGAGGGTGTGTAATAGTTCATCCTTGGGGAGTTCCCTAGAGCAACAAAACTTAGTTTGGCCATCACTTGCTTCCAGGGTAGAAGTGACTTTCACATAGGGACCACACCATCTAGAATGACAGTCCACCTCAAAGCCCAAGTCTCACCTTGATGTGGAATGAGTGGGTTGACAGGCGGTCTCAAATACTATAGAATGATTGGTCCTCAGGACTTCACCAGGGTCTAGGAACAAATGGGCCACTCTCACCTCACCTCATTGAGAATGAATGGGGCTCAGTGATAGTGACTGGATATTGGGGGTGCCAAAAAATACCTAACAGAATAAAGTACCTAACTAAATAAAACCAAACCATATTCCATTCTGTCATTTGCTATATGTACATCAACAAAAGGGAGCTAACAGAAGGAATTGAGAAGTAATTCAATGGCCCTTTTAGGAGCATGGCAAAAAGAATGGGAGGGATGGACGTGAACAGGTTGATCAAAGATGGGAGGTCACAGAAGATTGGGAAAACAGAGGTGTGGAAAAATACTTTGCTTCAGTCCTCACAGAAGAGAGCAGAGGGAAGAAGCTGTGCTGTGAGGTAGGCAGGACTGAATGGGAATGACAACAGATAGACATCAGGATAGCAATGGGAAAAGGTTCAGAGGGAACTGGCTGCTCCTAGCATGAAGCACAAGGACCAAATGAACTGCTTCCCAGTCGGTGTGTTGGACACTGGCAGAGATCTCCCACAAATAACTGGCTAGTGCAGAAGTACTCAAGAACTTGAAGATAGCAGTTGTGGTACCTGTATGTAAGGACGGTATTGAAAAATATCTGAAGGACTGCTGGGTCTGTTAGCCTAACAACAGTAGCAGGGAAAACCATGCTAAGGATGAGGATGGTAGCTTTTATAGAGGACAGTCTTCATAACAGCTGTTAGTTAAACCTTATCCAGTCTTATGACTGGGATACAGGTAAAGTGACAGATGGGTATCAGTAGAGGTAGTTTGCCTGGACATCAGCAAGGCCTTTGACTCAGTCCCAACAAGGTGTTGATAAGAAATCTGGAGGCATTGGAGGAGGATCAAAACTGAGGAAACGGCTAGTTTTGTGCTTTTTATTAAAAGATTCAGAAATTAAGAAAGCAGCTAGTGGAGAATAACAGGGTCTGCCCTGGGCTTACTTTCCTCAGATTTATTTCTGGGAACAGAGAATAGGATCAACCTGTTTGTACTGATGTCAGAAAGATAAGAGCGGTAGTGGAGGATGTGGCGAATAGTCAAAGGATTTCGAAAGGATGACCAAGTGAGCTGAAAGTTGTAAACTGAGGTTCAGTGCAAACAAATGCAGTGTACTGCAAGTAGACCATAACACTGATGTGAAATATCAGCTGGGAAGAGTGGAACTGATGTTATCGGAATAGAAAAATTATGTAGGAGCGTTGGTCACACTTGGACTGGACCACTGAGATACAGCAGTGGTAGCAGCAAACAGAATGTTGGGTTGTGTTATCCGACAAAGTCCAGAGGTAAAGAGGTAATGTTTCTACTATGTGAGGTCATGATCAGACCACAGTGAGTGATATTCTTGATGTCATATAAGGAAAAGGACATCGGGCTTCTTAGTGGAATTCAGAGGAAAGCTATCATGGTATGAGGAGGAAGGAAAATGACCAAAGGCTAAAATAGCTAGAGCTCTCTCAAGAACAGAAGAGAGATGGTGGATATAATTTTGGTGTATGAGATCATGTTAAACAGATTTTTTGTGTCATTCAGAACAGCAAAATGGGAGAGCAGGATGCAGGGGGCAGAGGTAGCAGATTATAAAGGTTAAACTAGTCCCCGGATCTCTGAAAATACTTTTCACAGAGAGAGTTGCGTACCACTGGATTGCAGTGGCAAAAGGGGTGGTAAAGAGAATATCCACAGAGTCATTTAAAAGGGCATAGCGGAGGTGGAAAAAAAGGTAAAGGAAAGGTGGACATGGGGAAAGGTAAAATGTTAAGACATGTAAAAGGGTAGACTAAGCTTATTGTATCCTTCTGCCATTGCAGTATAATGCAAGAAAAGTTATAATAGCAGTATTGTTAGAATGATCCTCATGGCAACTGTTCTTTAAATTAGCAAGTAATTATTACATTCTAAATATTCCTGTATTAGATTAGCTGCTGAAGCTACGAAAATTTTTTGATAGTTGATTTAGAAGAGCTATTAGCCAGTATATACTAAGTACTTCTTTATTATAATTTGGTAGACACACACTGGTGCTATTTTCCACAGCTGTGGAAGGTGGAGTCTATAATGGATGAATTAAAATATGAGTGATAGACCAGACCAATAAATCCAGCCCAAATCTAATGAAATGCAAATCAGTGACATCTACTGTTACGAAAGTTTTTCTCTGTCTGTGGAGAAAAACCTTGTGTGTTTGCTCTTCGCTTAGAAGAGAAATGCAAAAAGGTTTTGATGATGCTTCTTTAAAATTTAGATTGATTACCTTTCCATTAGGAACTAAGGTAAAACATATAATGAATTCCAGTAGTATTTCAGTAACCTCATCTCGATTCCAAAATTGCAGTACTAGTGAGAACTGCTAAAAATAGTACTATGAGGTGAATACCATTAAAAATACCAAAAGCCTGCAAACTACTGCAAATATTTAACAGAAATTGATAGCCAATGTGTCTATGACATCCTGAAGGTTAACAAAGGAGAAAAATGGAAGTAAAAGGGAGAACAACTGAGGGGAAAGAAAGCAGTATAGAACAGGAGTGAGAAAGGCAGATGACAATGGCAGCTGAAGAAGAAATTCCCCAGTCAGTCCAGAGAGATTTTCAGGAGAAGATCTCCCTGTTGGAATACGTATAAACAAACAACAGAAGACTGCAGGAAATAGAAAATGTTTTAACGAGGAATACAGAGGAAATAACTAGTATTCAGACTGCAAGTGATATAGAAATTGACTGAACTGGAGGACAAGTCACACAAAGGCAACTTGAAATTTACAGTAGTACTAGAATGAATCAAAGGGAAGGACTATAAAGAATTTGAGAAATGCCTTAGCACACGAAATGGACATTCTTTTTCCTTATATTAAGAAGAAAGAATGTACATAGTTAATATTCCTAATTTGAGGCTGAAAAATCAGTCAAGACCTTTATTGATTAAACTGTAGAATTACCAGCTAAAAAATGAAAATATTTTGATTTTATAGAAAAAAGGAACAAACTTAAAAGGTGAAAACAAGAGAGTCTATGCGGATAATAACTTTTCACTACAAACACGAAGCAGCAGAATTATCTTCTGCTTTCCATAAGGCTTTGTAGAGAAATGAAACATTATTTCAAGTTTGTGTACCTTGCATTACTGTGAGTCTCCTACCCACTTGAATTAAAAATATATACAGACCGTAGACAAGTGCAAGATGAACTGGCAAAAAGAAAAGGAGAATTGGAGTAGGAAAGCAGGGATGAAGGAACAAATAACCAAAGTACAAAAAAGCAAACCATGGACATCTCAAAGGATTAGGATTAGGGTGGCTGCAATGGTGCAGTGGTTAGCATTGTCACCTCACAGCAAGAGGTTCTCTGGTTCAGTTTCTCGGCTGGGGTGCCTTCTGTGCAGGGTCTGCATGTCCTCCCTGCGGTCATGGGGGTTTCCTCCAGGTGTTCTAGTTTCCTCCCACATTCCAAAGACATGCAGTAAGTGGATTGGACACTCTAAATTGCCCATAGGTGCAAGTGTCTGTGTGAGTGAGTTCTATGAATGAATCACCACAGCAGGACTAGCCATCTAGTGGTGCAAACCTTGCCTTGAGATGATTGTCACTGCTAAAGTGACACCCGGACCCCATGTGCAAATGCGAAAAGGTTTTAAGGATGGATGGATAGACATTTCAAAGGAAAGATTTCTTACAAAGCTGTTTCTTGTTTTCCAAATTAAAATGTTGATTAAAAGTAGAGGGATGGAAGACCTTTCAAAAAGTGAGATATTCCATAAAAATAATGCATTGGGTACATTAAACGAGAAAGGTATATTATTTTATTGAAACTTAAGCCTCCAAAACTTGCAGCTGACAGTCTCCCCTCTGAATACCTAAAAATAGAAACAGAAGCCCTAGCTTATCCAGTCTCTATCTTAATTAATTGGTCCTTATCAGAAAGCTATGTCCCCACACTGTGGAAATTATCTCGCATCATTCTCCTCCATAAAGGTAGCTCCTCCACTGAACTTTCCAATTATTGCCCCTTAGCCATCCTTTCTCCACTTTCCAAGATACTTGAGAAGTGGATCCATTCTCAAGTCTTAGACTACCTTTTAGCTAATAACCTCCTCTCCAGCACCCAGTGTGGCTTCAGCCCATACCATAGCTCTACTACCGCTTTGGTCTCTTACGCTAATGCTATCCTTCATCATAAAAATAATGGACTGTTCTCCTCTGTTATATTTCTGGATCTATCCAAGGCTTTTGACATGGTCTCACACAAACTACTAATCTGTGTTCTCACTATAACCTATCCTTTTCCCAGTCAGCTACTGATTGTTGCTGGCCAGTTAGATAGCTGTGAAACCAATCAGTTGTCTGGCATAATGACACTTGGTGTTCCCCAAGACTCCATCCTTAGTCCCCTATTATTTTTACTCTTCACTAATGATCTGTTCACAGCCACCAAGCATGCCTCTCTTATACAGTATGCAGATGACCTCACCCTCATCTGCTCATCCCCAACTACACCTGAACTTCGCAAGATCACACAGGAAGCTTGTAAAAAGCTGGCTAATGTGAGTGTCAAATTTGAGATTATCAGTCTCAACGCCAGGTAGTTCGGTGTGTTCTGTTGGGGAGTAGACGGTATTGTCTTTGGCTAGAATATTAAAATGGGGGATAATTGAGTTAAATTTAAACCCGAGCAAGACTAAACTCCTTATCATCCAACCCACTAAATTTAACTCAATTATCCCCACTTTAATATTCTAGCCAAAGGCAATACCATCTTCTCCCCAACAGAACACACCAAACTACTTGGTGTTGAGATTGATAATCTCAGATTTGACACTCACATTACTCTTGCCATAAAAAAGGTTCACAAAAAACTAGGTGCATTGCACAGAAACAAACAATTCCTCACCAAGTCAGACAGAATTTCTGCTGCCAATTCCCACATAGTCTCCACTTTACGCCTCTCCTATACTTACCTACCTTAGACAAACAGACCTAAGCAAGCCTGAGGCTTGCTGCAATAAAATTGCTAAGTTTTCTACTGGTGCATCTTATCGCAGCTACCACTGTATCTCACTTAGAGAACTTGACTGACTTGAACTCCCTCAACTTCTCTCTCGCCCACAAGTTAGTAAACCATCCTGTTAGTCCCATCCCTTCAAAACCTTCTCCAGCCCTACTGCTCCACTAGACAACTATGCTCCAGCAGCAAAAATCTACTTCTAGTGACCAAACCCAATAACTGAGCAGAAGAAGCAATGTTCTCCTGCTTCATATCCAGATTATGTAACAACCCCCCCCCCCCCAATAACCACACTAACTACCTTCTTGCAATCACTTCAAGACTGCACTAAAAACTCACTTAAAAGGTCTCTGGTTATGCTCATGCACCAATCCTGACTAGTAACCCTCTTTTTTACCTCTCCATCCCCTCCCCTCCCCTAGCCACCCTGCCTCACACTGTCTGATCATTGCATTCCTTCCTCTGCAGGCACTGGCTCACCCTTTACCCTCCCCTTCCATCCTCACTCAATCTCACAGACCTGTTATAACATGCTTAACTACGTGACTTCATCTCAACTCCAAATACATATCCAACTGACTTACACCTAGCTTCCTCTCACTAGCACCTCTCACTAGCACGTGTACTACTCACTCAGTCTCCTCTCTTACTTGTCTACCTTCCCCTTCCATCCGATTAGCCCTTCTAGCTTGTTCCACCTTCGTGTGGAGCATCTGCTTTGTTTCTGTTTGAGTTTAGTGCAATATTTGTTTATAAGATTTAGGTATATGAGTTTAGAACAGTATCTGTTTGAGCTTAGTACTAACTGTATATATATCCTACATTTATTCCTAGCCTCTAGTTAGATATTGGTATATTTGTTCATTACTATGTTCCATATTGCATGTATAGCTAATGTTAAGTGCAGCATGTATTTGCTATTGTATGTATATTCAGTTGTTCTTCATGTACTCTGTTGCTCATTTATTGTTCTGTGGAACTTTTCTCCCGGGCCCTCCACTGAAAAAGGACCTGTGTCCAGTTGGAATTTCCCAGTAAACAAATGTAAGTAAATAAAATAAATGTGGCTGTATATTTACATGGACAGGGATATTTGCTACACTAAAATGTTAAATTGCATTGTGAATACTTTAAAAGGTTAAAATCAGTAAGTTCCAGTGAGTAAATAACTAATCATAAATATAATTTGCATCACCAGGGATATAAGGACATTTTTAGAAATAAGATACTTAGGTTCATAGGTTGGTACTAGGCTATCAGCCCTAGGGCCTGTACAAGCCTAGCCATAACAGTTCCCTTGCTATTTCTTCCCACAATATTTACTTACCTGAACCCCTGTCTAGCAGGGCAACTGACTTGATCCCCAGGGTAAATTTCCTATCTCCCATCCAGTCGTCAAGGTTCCTTTTGAAGAGGGACAAGGAGGTGCTCTGCTTGCCATGTATGGGCAGTCTATTCCAAAGTATGGGGAGTCTCTGGGTCAGGAACCTATCCCTCCAGCATGTTTTGTTCATTGTGATAACAAGGTTTAGGTCCCTGGAGCGTGTGTCTCTGATGAATTGGAATTTCTTTAAGTGTAGCATGTCCAACAGCTCTGGGTTTGACATGGCCTTGTATGTTAAGCAGAGATCGCCTCTGAGTAGACGATATGTGACAAAATATAGCTGGAGTTTTTTTAGTCGGTCAGCATAGGGAATCTGCTTTAGGCCTGTGATTCTTTTAGTGAGGTGTTTCTGTGGCCTTTCCAGTTGTTGCAGATGTCTTGTGAGATACATACCAAATGGGGCGTTGTACTCTATAATGGTTCTCATGAGGGATGAGTACAGTGGGACAATGACCTCCTTTTTTCTGGATGAAAAGCCCTTAGTGATGAGTTGTGCCACATAGAAGGATTTCCTGACTGTTGTGGTAATGTGGTTATCGAAGGTGAGACCGCTGTCCACCTGTGTTCCTAAGTCTCTTATCACACTTTCGGTGTTTAATGTACTGCCACCTATGTGGTAATTCATGGATACATGTTTTTTCCCAAAGGGGATAACTATACACTTCTTGGCATTGAGCTTGAGCCCATGGCTCTGGCACCAAACATCTGTTTCTGATTATATTGTTAGATGCAAACAAGTGGAATTAATAAATGAATTAATTATACTAGTTGTTGTCCAGCCCAAATGAGTAAATCAGCATTTGATTTGGACTACAAAGGAATAATTGAGGTTTTGCACTCCTGTTTTACAGAGCATCACCTCTACTGCCTTGATAAAATATGTTCATAGGTTCATAGGTAGGCACTAGGCTATTGGCCCTAGGGCCTATATAAGCCTAGCCAAACAGAACCCTGGCTTTTGCCACCCAAGAAAATTATTGTCAAGCAGAGCCACAGAAGTGATCCCTGGGGTTAATTTCCTATCTCCCATCCAATCATCAAGATTTTTCTTGAAGAATGCTAATGAGGAGCTTTGTTTGATATAGATAGATAGTTTATTCCAGAGTATGGGAAGTCTCCGAGACAGGAATCTATCCATCCCTCCAGCATGTTCAGTTTATTGTGGTGACAAGGTTTAGGTCCCTAGAGCGTGTAGCTCGGAGGAATTGGGATTTCTTTATGTGGAGCATGTCCAACAGCTCTGGGTTTGACATAGCTTTGTATGTTAGGCAGAGATCGCCTCCAAGTAGGCGATATGCGACAGAGTAAAGCTGAAGTTATCTGAGACTGTCTGCGTAGGGTATCTGTTTAAGGCCGGTATGCCTCTTTGTGAGGTATGTCTGTGGCCTTTCCAGTTGTTGTAGATGTCTTGTGAGGTACATACCAAAAGGGGTGTTGTACTCTATTATGGGTCTAATGAGTGATGAGTAGAGGGAAACAGTGACCTCTTTTTTCCTGGATTATTAACCTTTTGTGATGAGGTGTGCCACGTAAAAGGATTTCCTGACTACTGTGGCAATGTGATTTTCAAAGGAGAGACTGCTGTCCACCTGTGTCCCAAGGTCTCTTATCACACTTTCGGGTTTTAAGTAGACTACCACCTATGTGGTAGTTCATGAGTTTTTACCAAAAGGGATGACAGTGCACTTTTTGGCATTGAGCTTGAGGCCCTGGCTTTGACACCAGGCATCTGTCTCAGTGAGGCCCTTTTGTAGGATGTCCACATCGTTAGGAGATTTGATTATGGCTCCTAATTTGCAGTCATCTGTGAACTTTGTTAGCCAAAGACCTTCTGTGTTAGCCTGTACTTCAGAAAAGTAGATACCAAACAGAAGAGGACCTACGACTGAACCCTGTAGTACTCCACTTGTCACTGGTTTGAAGTTGGATTTAGAGTCTGCTACTTTCACAGTGTGGGTTCGGTCAGTGAGCCAGTTGGAAACCCATCTTGTGACATAGGGAGTTATACCTAGTTTAGTGAGTTTGTCTATAATTCCAGAGTGGGGGATAATGTTGAAAGCCTTGGCAAGATCTAAATAGGCTGTGTGTACCACCTTACCCTTATCTACAGCTTTGGTGACCGCTTCAAAGAAGTCTGTCAGGTTTAGGAGGCATGATCTGCCTTTTACAAACCCGAACTGGGTAGGGTCCAGAGTTTGGAGATTACCAATTTCATTGTTTATAAGTTCCTTGATGATACGCTGCATAGCCTTGCAGACCAGGCTCATCAGGCTAATGGGGCGGTAGTTCCCGGGGTCCGTGGTGGCACCCCCTTTGTGGAGTGGGATAACTGTTGCTGTGCACCATTCAGTGGGCACAAAGCCTGAGGTGAGGCTATGATTGAACATGGAACTTAGGTGGGGTGCCAGTTCGTTCTGTAGTTCATGTAGAACGCAGCCTGGGATGTTGTCAGGTCCCATGGATGCTGTGTTCTTGGCTTTGGAGAGTGTTTTTTACCTGTGAAGCCGTGATTACAGGTACTTTGCATTCTTCCGGTATAGAGATGGGCCCTTTAGGGGATGAGAGAAAGGTAAAGTTAGCACTGAACCTATCTGCCAGGATATTGGCAATATCAGTTGGTTCTGTATATTTAGTGGCATTGTGCTGTAACTCAGAGCAGATCTGAATGTTGCCATTGAGATTCTTGACATAGCTATAGAATGCTTTGTGGTTGTCTTTAGAATCAGTGGCAATTTTGTTTTCGTAACTAGCTTTGGAGGATTTTATGAGGGATCTCAGCTTCTTACTGAGGCTGACCATGGAGTTCCTCCAATCATGGGATTTTACTCTTTTTTGCAACAGTTTCTTTCTTCTGTTGTAGAGTTTGTTTATAGCAGGGGACCACCAGATTGGCTTCCTTTTTTTTGGAGGATAGCATCTTGGTTCTGTTAGGGATTACACGATCCATGCACTCATTTACGTGCTTATAAAGTACAATTGTATAGGATTCAGCAGTTGTATCTCTATTGTTCATCAGCATGGGTGTCGTGAAGTTTGCCACTTCTGTCTTAAGCGTGAAGTTGGCTTTGGAGAAATTTTTTACGGTGGTTTCCCTAATGGGGGTTGGGGCTGGGATGTGGATGTCTAGGGTGATTTGCTTGTGATCAGGACTGACCAACAAAGAATTGACCTCTGGTGTGGAACACCAGTTGCCCATGTTGGTAATGACCAGGTCTAGGATATTGCTGCCCCTGGTGGGGGTGTGGATAAGTTGATCCAAGGCATTGGAATTTATGAATTCCAGAAAACGTTGAGCACAAGAGTTGGTACATGAGTAGTTTTCCCAGTTAATGGTAGGGTAGTTGAAATCGCCCATTATTAGGGTGTTAGGTTGTACTCTAATATTTTCCAGTGTATCAAGAAATGAGGAGTGGGAATCCTGGGGTATGGTGGGGGATCTGTAGCAAGCTACAATTTGCATTGCGGTCTTGCCCAGAGTTAGTTGCACTTGGATAATCTCAGATGCATTATGCTGGGCAACTAGCCTGGAGGTGTGGATATCCTTAATGAATATGGACACGCCTCCGCCTTTAGTGCTTCGGTCCAAGTTAGGTGGCCGAAAGGTGTGGTATGAATTATAGCCTGGTAATGCAGGGGTGCTCCCTGGAGCCTTGAACCAGGTCTCTGTCACTGCACAGATGTAGATGTTCTCCATTTTATGGAGTGCCTTGAGTGAGTGCATTTTGAGGTTTAGACTTCTAGCATTGAGTAGCATTACCCTCAGATTTTGTTTGCTTGTACCTGTTATGGTGGTGAATTTGTCATTTGAATCTTGCCTAAAAAAAGGCACTATAGGGGTGGCAAGAGCCTTAGCCAGTATCCGGAATCCCAAGGGCGACAGGTGCAGACCATCTCTGGCAAAGCATCGTTGTTTGTCGATCATGTCATCCCAGGCAGACAGATACTGGATCCCCTTAGAATGACACCAGAAGCTTAGCCAGTTGTTGAAGTCAATCATTTTTTCCTTGTACTGTGGTATCATTCTGGGTGATGGCAGGATGCTACTCAGGCTAGGATCATACCTGCCTGGGCTACAAGATCAGAAAGCTCCTCCATGTCTCTTTTCATGTAGTCCAGGGAGGTACGTCTCAGGTCATTCACACCAACATGGACAACGACAGAGTAATATTTGTACTTGCTGTGGAGTGACCTGAGTGCATGCGTTATGTGGCGGATCCTGGCACCTGACAGGCAGCTGACAGTGACTTTCTCCTTGTTTAGCCTGGTGAGTGGAACATCAGTGTGCCTGACTATAGAGTCACCTATGACTAGAGTGTTAGGTACGTTGTTATGCCTTATGGGCTGTGGTTGAGTGGCACACTGAGTTTGTGGGCTATGTGTCATTTGGGTTATGTTGGGGGGGGTGGAGGTTGCTTGCGTTTCTGCTTTGGAGGTCCCTGTTGCTTTGATAGGTTTTTTTTGAGAGCCTCCACGAATGTAGGTATGTGTTTTGTGCTTCTATATGTGTGTTTTGGTGGTGTAGGTTTTGAGGGACTATGTGATGAGTGTGGTGTGGTGCAAGTGTTTACCTTCTCCTCTTGACTGTCTAGTCCAGTCTTGGGTGAAGAGAACTTTGCTTCCAGTTTGGTTGTTTTAAGTGCATCTCTCACAGGTTGTAGTGTTGGGTGATAGGAGGAGAGGGTTGTCTGTGTACATGAGGCAATGGCTGCATTGCCCCAAGATGCCCAGATTCATCAGGTAGACAGGAAAAAACACCAGGAACTGACCCTTAGACATGCCTGGATAGGTGCTTATTTATTAAGTACTAAAAACCGTTTTCCTCTAGACAAGTGAGGAAAGTTGAGTGCTCTAGTAATTTGTAGCTTATTTAGTGCTTACAATGAGCTCTGAACAAGTGCTGAGCTCAAAGAAACAGATTTGAGTGCTGAAACTGGAAAACTGGCTAGTTCTAAGAAACAAAATTAAGCTAGAAGGCTTCCCTCCAACACAAAAAGGCTTGGGGGCTCAGAAGCTTACAAACAGTCCTGGATACAACAAATCTGTATCTGGACTAGACAATTTATAGGAAAGGCAGGAAACAAGCTTAGGAATTTTTTTTGGGGGGGAAAGGAGGAGCAGAAGCTAACTGGGTTGGCCTTCTCAAATGTTCTCCCTGCAATAGGTAGAATGAGGTAATGACACTAGACTGGGAGGAGTGTCACACAGAATATTAACATTCTTTGAACAAAGGTTGGAAAGAAGGTTTGCTGGAATAGAAGGAGGGAGAGAAAGAAAAGGAGTTTAATATTAAGAAGAGTATCTGCATAATGATTGAAGTGCAAATTAAAGATAGGTATGGACGATTTATAGTGGTAAGAGGTTGCTGGAAGGGTTTAAGACTTTTACTGGCTGCCGTATGTATTCCACTGGCAGTATTGAGACAAGGTACTGTATAAAGAATATTGTGGGAGGCATTATAGTATTTCATCAAGAATGAAGATGCCTCTGGAGCATCACTGTGTCACAGATTATCAGTTAAAGGCAGGTATTTATGGAAATATGTGTTTGGACTCATCAGTATAATGAAAATGAAACAGTAGGAATGAATTGGAATCCACATACTTTTTTAGGAAAATATTGTTCTTGGCTAAGATGGGATAGATGTTACATAGCAAACCAACATGGTAAGAATCACAAACACGTATCCGCTGATAGTGTCAGATCATACACTTATACAAATTAAGTTTTGTAAGAAAATAAAAACGTTTATGCAACAAATATTGGCATTTTCATGTGTTTTGACTGAAAAGGCAACTGTTTATGGATTGGGTAGTTCAAACTTTAAGTGTAATGTTATTAGATTTGAATGCAAGTAATGGAGAGCTTGCAAACAATCGGGACAACTATTATGTGATCATAATGGAATTAAGATATGAAATGGTGGTCACAATAGATCTCTACAGGCCTTACAAAGTTAATGATTTACAGAGGTGAAAAAGTAAATAGAATACAATAGGTTGAAGAACAATCCAAATTACTGGAAGGGCTATACAAAAGTACTTAGAAAATATGAATAAAGGTAGAACGATTGTTTTAAAACAGTTAGTTGTAACCAGGGCAGCCACGGTGGTGCAGCTGTTACCATTGATGCCTCACAGCAAGAGGTTCTCCAGTTCGATTCTCAGCTGGGGTGCCTTCTGTGCGGAGTCTGCATGCCCTCCCTGTGGTTGCGTGGGTTTCCTCTGGTTGCTCCGGTTTCCTCCCACATCCTAAAGGCATGCAGTAGGTGGATTGGACACTCTAAATTGGCCCTAGGTGTGTGTGTGTGTCTGTGTGCCTTCTGTGGAAGGTTGGGCGCCGGGCTGGCAACTCAACACTGTAAAACTTTACTGCCAATCATGAGCGGACAGATGATCCACTGTGCTGACCCCTAACCGGGAAAAAGCCAAAAGAAGAAGAAGTTGCGGTAGTAAACCTAGAGCAAGCAAATTGCTTGCTCATTGAGGCAACAAAATTGAAAGAATGTCAACTAAATTTAGCAGGTATGATAATGGTAGAGGGAGGAGGTAAGAGAATTGTAGAGTTGACATTAGGCTCAGGAAAATTATGAATGTTATGGTAAACTGTAACAGTATAGGTATAATGTGCAGGTTGAGAGTATTACACATGAAATGGCAATATATTTGTTATACTTACGTCTTCAATTAACAGTAGTAGAAAAGAGGATATTGACAATGAAATTAAAGGAAATAGAAAATGAAGAATCAATGAGAAACCAGAGTACAGGAAAAACTCCTAGAAGTGATGAAACTCCAATAGAGGTCTGGAAAACCAAAGGACAGGAACTAAAAGTCTGGTTAGTTCTTTCTAACAATATTTTTTTTTTGGGGGGGTGTACCTTTCACTTGGAAAGATCCAGTAATGGTAGTTTTTCCTCTACTTTGGTATAATTATCTCCAAAATATGGATGGCATTAATATTCAAAATCCACAGAGGAGCTCAAGCTAGGGTAAATTGTGATGGTGAGCCATGTAAAGCATTTAGTCTTTCAAGAGGGACCATAAAAGACTGCCTTCTTTCACTCTTATTATTCACTGTGTATTTGGAGCCATTAGAAAGAGATGTAAGACAATCAAATATAATTGGATTGTTAAGTTGGTTAAAAATAACATGCTAAAGTGGTGCAAGCATTGCTGTCTTTAGTATTGATAATGGCTAAGAAAGCCACAGCAAGAAAATAGAAAGCTGACAGCAAACCGTAAGTAACAGAAAAAAAAGATTAAAAGTATGGAACTGAGAACTGTTAGAGATCAGAAACAGAACTTGCTGGTAAAACAATGGGATCTGATGTTGTCTCTTCTGTCTGTTCCACAACAGATAGGTTATAGGATCTGACTTCAGCTTCTTCTATAATCCCCACTTGATAGGAAACTACCTCAGCTCTTATTTGCATTAGACATGATCTCTTGGCTTAGTGCTTGAGTGACAGCTAAGTCCTTTTTGGCTATTTTTATCTTCTACTGAGATGTACTTAGTGATTTATGTTAGTCTCTTTCAGCCTGTTTCTTCATCAACCTACCTTCACTTCTACTGTTATGTAACAAAAAAGAGTTTTGCCTTTTTGGCACCTGTTTGATGTTTTCTCCCATTTAGGTTCCTCCCAACCATAGTTTGTTAAATTTAGTAGTAGTTGTTGCTATTGCCCTTGTTTCTTGTAGGGTTATAGTCGTAGTTCCATTTGCTGTTGTGGTGGTGTTACTACTGAGGTGACAGTCACTATGGTGGAAAAACCTTCTTTCTTTAATAAGTTTGTGGGTTGTGACCACAACATTCCAAACTTGGATGCTCATATGAAATGTGTATATTGTTTAGGGCCTCCCATTTAGATGAGCAATTCTTGATTTGTACTGCATTCATTACCAGGACCTTGACGGAGAGAAGAAAAAAGCTGATACTTAAGGTACTTCTCCCCGTCATAGGGGGAGAAGTTTCCCTTCTTCACTCTTCTTCTTCATCTTCTCCTGCTTCCAAGAAAGCTATTGAGTAGTCTAGGGACAAAGATAAGGAGAGGCACAAGGATCCAAAGAAATGTTCTCAGGATTAGTTGAGCTGTTCTGGCCCAGTTCCAAAACTGCAGAAACCTTTGGATCCTTTTGTACCTCCAGAGCCTCTCACCATGGATCCTACACTCATTCACTCCCAGAGAGATGGCTCTCACTGAAACTGGTTTCTCCTGTACTCTGATCACTTTTCCTTCAAGAAATACCTTTTTATAGGACTTCCAAGCCCCCTTCCATAACTTTATCCCTGATGTTGGTGCAGTCCTCCAGGAGCCTGTTAGAAGTGGATGTTGATAGAATGATGAGGAAGTTCCCCAGATCCATCTGGAGGTTCTCCTGGCTTTGAATAACCCCTCTGCAGATTGTAGCACCTTCCCTGATCCTACCCTCAGATTTGGGCATCTTGGATCTGAGTATTTCCCTGGGTTTGTCTGTGTCAAATGCAAAGGCTTGCTGTTTGTCAGCTATGACTGTGTTTTTGATCCAGTTGACTCCAAGTGCTTCAGATTTCAATGGATCTTGGAGCCAAGGTGTCAGTGCCATGGGGTCAGGCTGAACTCCAAAGTTGTTGGAGCCATCCCTCCAAGGGCTTCACTGCTGGATAGCTTAGTACTGGAATCAGCCTTAGGACTGAGTCAAACTGGTCTTCAGGACCAGCTTGTTTTGGCTTCTGGTTTTAAGGTCTTCAGGAGAATGCTGTCTCTGTCTAGGGAGCAGGCTTACCTTCCCTGTTTGGAGCCCCCCTTGATTCTGTGGAGCCGTTGGGTCTTTGCCCAACACATTTGGTCACATCAGGACAGTCAGCCTCTCAAAGTCTCAAGCCATTCCAAATTGTGGAGTCACCATCTGCTTTAAAATCCTCCCCAGACTGTCCCACTGGAGAGGGTTACTAGAATCATTCATTGCAAGAGGAGGCACATTGACTCTCTGCAGGAGTTGTTAACAGGGAATACTGATTTTGATGAAGGGGAGGGGTCCCCAGATATCCCTTGAGGACATCTCCTTTGGTGAGATTCTGAACATTAGGCAGAAAGGGGATGGTCCACCCAAGCCCCCTCCCAGGAAGAATCAGTATTCCTTTATTCCTTTGGGGCTGACCCGTCTTCATCTTAGGTGGATCCCCATCCTGCATACTAATTGGTTGCTTTGGTTTCAAAGTGGGCATGGAAGGAACTGGATGTAGTCAAGCCTGTCCTCCTACACCCAGACAGGATATTGGTATCTCCTGAGGAATATCTTTCTTGGAGCAAGAGTCCCTCATGGATTGCATGGTGGTATCAGCGACCACCAGGAAGGAGCTTGCTGAGGAGAACTCCACTGTCCATTCCACTAACTGGCAGTCCTGGACATTGGACAGGTTTGGGGAGTGAATATATGCTTTAGTGACCTTTGCTCTCAGGGCACTGAATTGTTTGGCTCATGTGACACTCTTCCAGAGGTACTTGATGAAGGAGCTATCCAAATCTCCCTCTGGACCCTTATCTGTAGTGAAGTAGAAAGCTGTTGATCCAGAGTTGGCCACCCTTCAGTCCTTGTTGAATGCGTCAATGCACCTTACATCAAATGCGTCTGATTGCACATCAGGATCAGCAGGGTCAGGCTCATACTTAGATGCATCTCTGTGGCTTTGAGGAACATTTTGAAACATCCTTTGTATATGTTTCCCATGATGAGTGTGCCCGTTGTGGACATAAAATAGAGATACTATCCAAAAGCAAGCAGGAGTGGAGAATCTGGTCTTCCTTAGGAATATGTCCCACCTCCCCTCACAAGAACTTTCTCAAGAAACCAGAAGGAGGGGAAGAAACTGTGGTTCCACAAATCCAAAGGTTTTGCACTAGATGCTTCTGGTGATAGGCCCCTGAGATAGAGGAGGAACAGTCATGCTGAATTTTGCCCCCCACTGCAGAGGTGGATTGGAGAAGCAAGGCTTTCAGATCCTTTCTCCAATAGGCCTTTAGAGTGCTCCTGAAGGGTTGCCTGATTGCTGTACTCTGGAGACAGTCGGGGGGGGGTGCTTTTTCCCTTCAGCCCATGGCCTGGACATCTGTTACCCAATATGTTTGATGCAGAGGATTATAACTAGAAGTTACATGATTCCTTTTCTTTCTCACCCCCATACTTAAGAAAACTTCTTCTAGTTGTGCCAACTTCTTAATGGAAGGTTGTAGCACTAGAAATGAAAAAGCTGCTCGACAAGTGATTCATCCAGGCGGTCCCACCGGACCAGCAAATATCTGAAGTTTACTCAAGGTTCTTTTTGGTGCCAAAGAAGAATGGGGACCTCAAGTCCACTCTGGATTCAGTCATTTGAATAAGTATGTGAATCAGATGAAACTCTGGATGGTCACGGTGCACTGCATCTTACTGTTGTTGAGGAAAAATGATTTGATGTGCTCGATAGATCTACAGGTTGAGTGCTACCACATAAATATGAACAGACATTCCAGGAGGTTGTCCATTTCCAGCTGGGAACCAGTCACTTTCAGTTCAGAGACCTGTATTTGGGTTCACCACAGCACCCCCAGGTGTTCAAGTGCATGGCAATGGTTGCAGCCCATCTCAGGCTGCTAGGCTTCCTAGTGTTTCTATACCTTGATGATTGGCTGGTAACTGTGCCCACCAGGAATCTCCATCTTCAAGCCAGGGACTCCTTGTACCATCTTTTCTGACAACAAGGAATAACTGTCAACAAAATCAAGTCCAAGTTTCAACCGGTTCAAGCCATAGAATTTAGTGGAGCCCATCTGGATATAAAGTTACAGATAGCCAAACTACAGGAATCCAGGATTCTCACACTTCAGTAGCAGTACTCTATTATCAGAAGCCTCCTGCCTGGTTGATTTTTGCATCTTCTTGGCTCAGTGTCAGCCACTCTCCAAAGCTAAGAATACAGCATCCATGGGACCAGATAACATCCCAGGCTGTGTACTACATGAACTACAAAATGAACTGGCACCTCACCTAAGTGTCATGTTTAATCATAGCCTCATCTCAGGCTTTGTGCCCACTGAGTGGCACACAGCTACAGTAATCCCACTCCACAATGGGGGATCCAGCTTGGATCATGGGAACTACCACCCCATCAGTCTGATGAGCCTGACCTGCAAGGCCATGGAACGTATTATCCTGGAACTTATAAACAAAGTCATTGGCAACATTCAAACACTGGACCCCACCCAGTTTGGGTTCGTGAAGGGCCAATCTTGTTCCCTGAACCTGATTAACTTCTTCAAATCAGTCTACAGAGCTGTGGACGAGGGTAAGGTGGTCCACGCAGCCTATCTGGATCTTGCCAAGGCCTTCAATACCATCCCACACTCTGGAATCATAGATAAACTTACTAAGTTGGGCATTAATTCCTACGTCACTCAATGGGTTGCCAACTGGCTTATTGACAGAATCCACACTGTAAAAGTAGCCGACTCCAAATCCAGCTCCAGACAGGTGGAGTACCTCAGGGTTCAGTCCTGGGACCGCTCTTGTTTGGCATTTACTTCTCTAAATTACAGGCCAACACTATGGGACTCTGGCTAACAAAGTTCGCAGATGACTGCAAACTGGGTGCCATTACTAAATCTCCAAATGATGTGGATATTCTACAAAAGGGCATTACAGAAACAGATGCTTGGTGCCAGAGCCATGGGTTTGAGCTCAATGCCAAGAAATGTATAGTTATCCCCTTTGGGAAAAACATGTACCCATGAATTACCACATAGTTGGCAGTACATTAAACACCGAAAGTGTGATAAGAGACTTAGGGATACAAGTGGACGGTGGTCTCACCTTCGATAACCACATTGCTCCAACAGTCAGGAAATCCTTCTATGTGGCACATCATTGCTAAGGGCTTTTCATCCAGGAAAAAGGAGGTCATTGTCCCAATGTACTCATCCCTCATTAGACCCATTATAGAATACAATGCCCTGTTTGGTATGTACCTCTCAAGACATCTGCAACAACTGGAAAGGCCACAGAAATACCTCACTAAAAGAATCACAGGCCTAAAGCAGATGCCCTATGCTAACCATCTAAAACAACTCCAGCTATACTCTGTCGCATATTGTCTACTCAGAGGCGATCTCTGCTTAACAAACAAGGCCATGTCAAACCCAGAGCTGTTGGACATGCTACACTTAAAGAAATCCTAATCCCTCAGAGCCACACTCTCCAGGGATCTAAACTTGTTATCACAAAGAACAAAACATGCTGGAGGGATAGGTTCCTGACCCAGAGACTCCCTAGACTCTAGAATAGACTGCCCATACATGTCAAGCAGAGAGCCTCTTTGGCCCTCTTCAAAAGGAACCTTGACGATTGGATGGGAGATAGGAAATTCACCCCGGGAATCATGTCAGTCACCCTGCTAGACAGAGGTCCAGGGAAGTAAATATTGTGGGAGGAAATAGCCAGGAAATTGTTATGGCTAGGCTTGTATAGGCCCTAGGGCCGATAGCCTAGTACGAACCTATGAACCTATTACCTTAGTCCTCCTAGCCAGATTTCATATGAGGGTGCTTGCAGAGGGCCCTTGCAGTTCAGTGGTCAGTGAAATGTCAACCCATTTATTTTCCAGAATCCTTCATGAGAATTTGAAAAACTCATATTTAGTGGTGGCTAGAATCTCTAATTGTATCTCAGGGTCGACCTTTTGTTCTTCCCTCTCCCCAGGCCACAGTAACCATGAATGTTTTTTAACTGGAGTGGAGGGCCCATTTTTTGGGAACGACTATCCAAGGCACATGGTCCCCGTCAGAGGCCAGTCTTCACATCAATATCCTGGAGATGAGAACATTGCCAGTGTTGCAGGTTTTCCAGGACTCCAAACCTTAGGGTGTGATCTCCATCCAGGCAGACAACATGTTAGCAGTCTGGTACATCAACAAACAAGAAAGAAACACATTCTTACCCATTGTGTCAACAGTCCATGAGGGTTTGGCAGTGGGCAGTGCCATCTCACTGCTTTCTGAAAACAATGCACATAACTAGGAAGTCCATTTTCTAGGGAACAGGATGAGCAGGTCAATTCTCTTTTCTCATGAGTGGTCCCCTCAAACCAGCAAGGATGAATCAGATTTTAAGTCACTTGAGCCAACCATGCTGCAGTCTTTTTTGCTTCCTCATTCAACACTAAATTCATCTGGTACTTTGCAGTAGTCCTCCAAGGAATGTTCTGACCCTCACTTGGCTTCTCCATCCCTGTCTTCTTTATGCTTATCCACCTACTCCTTTCCTCTCATCCCAAGTTGTCTATAGAAAGCAATGTTCAGCAAGGTTAGAGGATTCTTATTGACCCCTTTTGGCTTTCTCTCATCTGATTCACCTTCCATGGGTACTGGACCCTGCTCCTGATCCTCTCTCTCACCCATCCGGGAAGCCTCACCTGGAGATAGAAGCCCTTAAGTTGACTGCATTGTTTCCCCATTTCCGATGATAGTCTAGGCTTTCATCCCAAGTTGTACACATTGACTTCCTGTCAGCAGCCTTTGACTAAGAAGATGTACAAAAGCAAATGGAAAAGGTTTTTGATTTGGGCTAGTAGAATATGGATCCCTTTTCAGCTCCTCTCTTGGCTGTCTTAGAATTCTCTGTCTCTCTTTCCCTTTCACAGTGGATCTAGTTACTCTGCCATCATGGTTCAGTTGGCAGACATTTCCAGTTTTCATATTAGTGAAAAATCAGTCACGCATTGCTTCACTGAAATTGTCTAAAGCCTTGTTAAGGGGCAACTTTTTTGCTGCAATCCCCCCTTAGACGTCCTGTTCCCCCCTTGGGATATTACCATTCTTTTGCAGGCTTTGAAAAGATCCCCTTTTGAACCTGCAGCTACAGTTGATTTGAAATACCTTTCCTGGAAAACTCTTATTTTTGGTAGCAGTTACTTATGTGCAAAGAGTTTTGGAGCTCCATTCTTTTTCCTGTGGAATTTCTTACTTGATTTTTCATAAGGTTGGAGTCACTTTGAGAACAAATCCATCCTTTCTTCCAAAGGGAGCTTTGAGTCATCACTCAACCAGTCTTTCAACATCTCTGTTTTCTTTCCACATTTTGCCAATAAAGGGGAGCACATGCTACACCACCTGGAAGTGCATGATTAGCTTGTCATACTTGCATAGTTCTAAAAATGTCAGAAAGACTGACCAGTTGTTTTTCTTTTCCTCAGCAAAACTGGGCAAATGATTGTCCAAGGTAACTGTGTCTTTGTGGCTATCTGAATATATTTCCCATATCTAAAAGGAGAAGGGATTATTCTTGCTTGGGACTTCTAAGGCTCATTCTACTAGGTCAGTTGCTACTTCCACTGCCTCTTTCTCCAAAGTTCCAATTGATGACATTTGTGCTGCAGCTACTTGGTTGAATCTCAATACTTTAATTTCTGACTGTAATTTGGATTTACAGTCTAGACCTAGAGCTTCCTTTGGATGTTCATCATGCATGCAGCTGCCGTCCTTACATATGGGTTCTCCTGCCGTCAGGCGGGTCCTCGGTCGGCCGAATTCCAAAGTCTAGGTCCGGCGTCGGTTGTTGTCGCCTTCTTCCCTGACGTCAGTGCGACAGGGGTATATAAGACACGGCCAACACCATTTTCTTCAGTCTTTTTTGCCGCGCGGTGCCCGAAGCAGAAGCAGTTCGCAAGTGCCAGTCGGCCAGCTCCTGAAATTATGAAAATTTGGAAACCAAAGTCTTCTTTAAAGCTAAGTACCCGTTAGAAACTTTTCTTGCCTCAGACCGATGTCAGACAAAGTTAACAATTGTATTTCTTGTGGGAAGCAAATACCACATAAGGATTTCCATTCCCTCTGTATACCTTGTTTAGGCCCAGACCACGACGTCTCGGGCTGTCGCTTTTGAGCTACCTTTAATAAACGCACTATTAAGCGTCGGGCGGAGTTCGCCCAGCACTTTTTCGGTAAAGCTTTTAACTATAAAATGTCGTCGGAGACTCCGACTACCGTTTTGTCCAAAAAACGCAAGGACAAAGACCGACACGCGAGGCCCGCGGTCTCAACCGACACCATGCCAAGACCGGCTACACGTGGTCCGGTTCTCAGTGAGGCGCCTACGCAGCCCCTGACTACCGACGATGCTTCTCTGGCGGTGTCCTCTGTACCCGAGACCGCAGGTTCCTCGGCCCACACCCTGACTACAGCTACCGAAGCCACTGTGAGTGTTGAACCTCTTAATGTGGACAGATCTACTTCCACCCATGGTGTCTTCAGACCTTCTTCTTCCTTTTCCATCAAGGCCTTTACTAAGTCTAAATCAGCCATGCACTCCCAGAGGCCTGTCGCACAGGGCCCATCTACAGGCCCCATGCCTAAAAAGCAGATGCTCAAAATGGCTGAGGATTTAATTACTTTTATCAGGGGTTCACAACCCCCACCGGACAAGAGACCCAGAGTGGAGGAAGAATCTCCCTCTTCTGACCAGGGCTCCATTATTTCAGAACATTCTGATGAAGAGGAGCATTCGTACTCCCCTTTTGAAGATTCTGATGCAGAACAGTCCATTCCTTCTGTATCCCCCCCCAGAGGATTTCTCATTCGGGGAAACCTTGCATACCTTGAGGGAACACTTCCATTGGGAAGGCCAGGATTGATTCAAAGAAAAGGCTTAGGGAATTTCTTCTACTACCTCAGCACAGGCCTCTGGTGATACCTCCTGTCTTGGACATACTTGATGATGTTTATTCGGAGGCTTGCCTTAATCCGGATTCCCTGCCTCCAGCCCCAGTCAAGCCTGATAGGTACTACAGAGTTCCTAACTCACACCAATTTCTATACAAAAGCCATAATGCTGACCCAGAAACCATTTCTCAGGGTCCCAAGGGAATGAAGGCCTCTACTGCTAAGAATCCATTACCCTCCGAAAGAGAGTCTAGATCCTTAGAAAGGTGGGGAAAAAAGATATATACATCGGCCACTCTAGCCATGAGGGCCTTAAATTGTCAGTTTCATATGCTTAAATATCAGCAGTTTCTGTTATCACAATTAAAGAATAAAATGTCACAACCTGAACAACCAGATCTGAAGGAGTTGCAAGATATGATGCATAGTGCAGAACAAGTGGGTAAGCACACCTTGCAATGTGGTTATGATGCTCTAGAGGCCTCAAGTAGAGCTGCAGTTACAGGATCAGTCATTTGTAGATATGCTTGGCTTAGGGAACAAACCCTGCCTGATCATGCCAAGACTAAATTACTTGATGCTCCTTTACAAAAGGATGTGTTATTTGGTACTAATGCTGAGGAAATACTAAGGAAAATGGAAGAAAAAGCTAAATCTATGCAAACTGTTAAGGCTTTTCTGCAGGTACAACCACCACGATTTAGTAGAAATTGGCCTACAAAAAACTGGTCCTTTCCAGCCACGGACAAGCCCCAAAGAGGTAGATAGAGACGCGGAAGGGGCAGAGGACGATCTCAAGGATCATATAGAGGCAGACAATGGCAACCTCCAGCATCAAGAGGTGGCGAAGACAATGCACAGCAATACAGAAAACAAACCCAATGACTTTCCCCTTTGCATGCCAAACAAGGCTCAATTGGCAGCACCCTTGGGAGGAAAGCTGGCATTATTTTCAAAAAATTGGCATATTGTCACAAAAGACAAATGGATCCTGGACATTATAAACAGAGGCTACAGATTTCATTTTCACACTCTTCCAAAAATGAGAGGCATGCCGAACCTGCCACACAATCAAAGGGCAGAGGCTCAAATACAAATTTCAAAGCTCATGGATATGAAAGCTATTCAAGAGGTACCTACTCACGAGCAAGGTCAAGGTTTTTATTCCAGACTATTCCTGGTACCAAGGAAGGGAACCGATTGGAGACCCATTTTGGACTTATCCATCCTAAACACATTTCTACTAGTACCAAAATTCAAGATGCTCACCTTACAGTAGCTTCTTCCCATGCTGGGCAAGGGGTCTTGGCTGGTAACATTGGACCTCAAGGAGGCATACCTGCATGTCCCAATCAGACAAAGCTGCAGAAGATACCTCAGATTTCTTGCAGGTTCAATCCACTATCAATTCTCTGCATTGCCCTTTGGCTTATCTACTGCGCCCAGAGTATTCACGAAATGCCTGGCATCAGTAATTGCCTACTGCAGACTTCAAGGGATACAAATATACCCTTATTTGGATGACTGCCTGATCCAAGCGGACAACAAGCACATACTTCTGGAGCATCTGGCTTATGTAATACAGTTATTGAATTCTCTGGGATACACAGTCAACAAAGAGAAATCCAGGCTAACACCATCTCAGAAAATAATTTTCCTGGGTGCCAACTTGGACACAAACACCCAGATGGCCTATCTTACGCCAGAAAACAGGGGCAACTAACTCAGTACTTCAAGATACTAGCAAATTGTACCAGGCTAACTGCAAGGAAAATCCTGCAGGTGCTGGGATTCATGGCATCTTGCATTCTTCTAATCCCATGTGCAAAGTTGCATATTAGGAAACTTCAATGGTACCTAAAAAACCTATGGTCTCAACACAGCCACAGTTTGGAAACAATAATACCACTAATTCCATGTTTATAAAAGGAATTTCTATGGTGGGCTCAAGCATGCCAAACAAACGCAGGTCTACCATTCAGCAAGCCTCAAGCAAATCAAGTCATCACAACAGACGCCTGAGACTACGCCTGGGGGGCACACATGACAGACAGGTGCATTCAGGGCAAATGGTCCCAAAAGGAAAAGCACCTTCACATCAATCAAAAGGAAATGCTAGCAGTGATAAATGCAATTACAGCTTTCAAGTACCTCCTGCATCCTGGGCAATTATTAATAAGAACAGACAACACCACAGTAATGTGGTACATAAACAAACAGGGAGGAACACATTCATACCCCCTGTGCAGGCTGGCCATGTCACTTTGGAACAGGGCTCTGGAATGGCAAATCGAGCTTCAAGCACAGTACTTGCCAGGTATGGAAAACACACTGGCAGACAATCTAAGCAGAAATATGACAGACCCTCACGAATGGAAGTTGCATCCTCAAGTGTTTACAAAGATAATCCAAGCCTGGGGTAGGCCAGACAGATCTCTTTGCCTCCCACAAAAATCACCAATTGACAAAGTTCTGCTCAAGAACATTTCATCCAAAGGCCTGGACAGTTGGGCAGCATGGACAGTTTACGCCTTTCCACCTCTTCCTCTACTGACCAAGGTGCTTTTGAAAACAAGAACAGACAGACCAAAGATGATACTGATTGCTCCAGACTGGCCAAGACAACACTGGTATCCACTCCTGAGGAGCCTAACACATTCTCCTCCCTGGACCCTACCTCTAATGCCTCTCCTTCTGACTCAGCACAGCTACAAAACTCTTCACAGTCATCTGAAAACACTCAATCTGGCTGCATGGAAAATTCCTTAATACCACAACAGACCCTACTCTCCAAGGAGGTACAGGATGTCATTTTGGAAGCCAGAAGGCCATCTACTAGAAAAGCTTACTCCATAAAATGGAAACGGTTTTGCGCTTGGAATGAGAAAAAGGACCAGGATCCTAGAAAACTGAATTTGCCTCAGATATTACAGTATCTAACTGAGCTGCTGAACAGTGGACTGTCATTCTCCTCCATTAAAATCCATGCCTCAGCCATTTCTGCAGAATACAACACTGATCCACCCTTATTCTCTCACCCACTCTTAAGACAGTTCCTCAGAGGGGCCAAGAATATAAGACCTCCAAGGAAACAACTAATCCCAGCCTGGGATCTTAATTACATACTGGAAAAATTAACTTTGCCTCCCTTTGAACCAGCTGCCTCAACAGATTTACAATATCTGTCCTGGAAAACAGCTTTCCTTCTGACTATTACCTCAGCTCGTAGGGTCTCTGAATTACAAGCCCTCATGCTTGTGCAGCCCTTTCTCATCTTCCATCAGGACAGGGTTTCCCTATGAACCAACCTGTCATTTATGCCTAAGGTAGTATCCAGGGTAGCTTTAAATCAGGCCATACACTTACCTACCTTTTACCCCAATCCTCAAAACAAAGGGGAAAGGCTGCTACATTCCTTAGACATCCATAGACAGCTGCGTTACTATTTGGACAGAACAAAGCCGTTCAGGAAATCAGAACAACTCTTTGTGTCCTATGCTGTAGGAGCTCAAGGGAAGCCAATTTCCAAACAGACAATTTCAAAATGGATAGGCCACTGCATACGTTTTTGTTACTCCTTTCATGGTAAATCTGTGCCTACAGGCATTTGATCCCACTCCACAAGGGCCACAGCTACCTCTACAGCCTTCCTCAGAGGAGTTCCTACCAAAGATATTTTGGAGGCAGCCACTTGGAGTTCGGTGCATACCTTCACTAAACACTACTACCTACCTTTATACTCCAAAACAAGAGCAGGCTTTACCACTGCTGTGTTGCAGGGCATTCTGGCTCCTCCTAATTCCACCTAGTGCCTACCACCCTGTGCGTAGCTTTGGGATTCTACCCATATGTAAGGACTGCAGCTGTATGCACGATGAACATAATACAGTTTTGTACCTACCATAAATGTAAATGTTCGAGTGCTAATACAGCTGCAGTCCAGGTTTCCCTCCCTCCTTCCCCTCTTGGCACAGGCCTAGTGGCTAACTCCTCCACAAACAACCTGTTTGGGTTATCCTTCTATGGTGTATTTGCTTGCAACTACTGAATTTTGATTATATTGCATTGCATGACTATACATAGATATATAAATTATGTATTGCCTTCCTTCTGGGGGCACCTGACATCTGGGGCAAGAAAGACTGAAGAAAATGGCGTGTTTTATATACCCCTGTCGCACTGACGTCAGGGAAGAAGGCGACAACAACCGACGCCGGACTTAGACTTTGGAATTCGGCCGACCGAGGACCCGCCTGACGGCAGGAGAACCCATATGTAACGACTGCAGATGTATTAGCACTCGAACATCTACATTTATGGTAGGTACAAAACTGTACTTTTAGCTGTCCTCTGGAATATCCTTCCATGAGACGTCCTAAGATTTATGGTAACTGGGGACTCTGTCCCATCCATCAGGAAACAGACACACGAGACAAAATTGGATACAAAAGTTATGTACTTACCATAATGATAGATCTGTGTTGTCTGCTTCCAGCCTTCCCCAACTCCCTTCCCACCATCTCCGTTCCAGTTATTTTGCCTTTGTCTATGGAGTGACTGCATGGATTATTTCTTGTCTTGGTTATGTACTCTGTAAGCCTTGTGTCAGGAACTATTGATCTGTTGTTGCTAATCTTCATTCATTCCTTACTGATTGGTGTCAGTTCTGCCCCGGAACCAAGTCGTTCTTATAACAAGCTCGTGCCAGCCAAAAATCTCTCAAACTAAGCTTTTACCCACAATGCCCTTCTCCCAGTTACCCCAGATCTTGTTTGCCGCGTTGCCATAAAGCTGTGTCAAGCCTGCTGTCAGCTAAGTACTTTGAAAATTTTCAAATTACTTGTGTATTCTCTGATAATTTTCCTCTCTATTTTATTGCTAATTTACCCACTCTCTTACTGTTTGTCATTGTTGTTACTGGTTTTCTTACCATTCTACATAGTCTTTAAATACCATCATTGATATAGGCCCTTTCTCCCCTCTACCCTTGTGGTAACTCTCTTCAAATACCATTGTTGGTATTTTCCTTCCCCCTCCTTTCTTCCTTCTTTCTTTCTTTAAAAAAAAATCCTTTCTATAACCTCTTCAGTTGTTTTGGTGTGATAGTTGATTCATTTCTTTAGCATCATGTTGGAAAAGAAGGGAGCTTCTGGCTTCAAACAATGCGACCAGTGTGGCCGCAAAATGCCAAATTCAGACACCCACAACTCTTGTGTCTACTGTCTGGGTGTTCCTCACCTAACTGTTCAACCACCTTGCTCTGTCTGTAAAGGGTTTAGTTCCTGAACCCTTAACAAAAGAAAAAACAAATTAATCTTGAAAGGTCTCCTTAAGACACCCTTCTCAGAGGCTATTTCTAGGTCAGAGGGCTCATCCCCTCCCAGTAAAGAACAGAGAAAGAGACCACACTCTGTTCTTTCATCACCTTCAGGTGACAAAAAGCAGAAACCTGGACAAAACTCCCAAAATTGACTGCTTCAGCTTCAGGAACAAAATTGACTTCCACGGCACTGTCTGTTATGGTACTGACCATGGCGCTGTCCTCAAAATCTGTGTCTTCGGCACCAGCCATGGCACTGAGTATGTCTGCGGCACCAACCATAATGAAATTTGCTTTTTCTGCTCCAGTTCCGCCTTCACTTACTTTAACCCTGGCACCATCCACGGCACCATCTGTGATTGTGGCACCAAGCTTGCCTCTATTATCTGCTCCAGGAGTATTTGTACCGGACATGCCTTCCACACGTCTCCACTGAGACTTCATTGCCAATGGACAATATGGCACGGACCCGATATTCACCCATGGTGGATCCCTTCCTTGGGCAGCAATTCAGCCCTTTCCTGGAATGACCTGACTCCCCATCGGGTATAGCAACATAATTGTCCAGGATCTTTCAGAATTGGATGTGGTGCGTCTTGTGGTCAGCTGCTGATGGCAAGGGGGATTACAACACCTTCCAAAAACCCCCTCCCTTCAGGAGTTGTGGGTCTTTCTCCACGGACTCCAGCATATTCTCCTCATTTGACCTCTGTGCAGGTATTGAAGCCCCTGGAACCAACGCCCTTATCAGTACCCATTGCTTCTCTTCCACTGATGGACCTCACCGTGGTTCTGGAGCCGACACTATGGCCTTTGGTTCAGTCAGAACTGAGCGTCTCTTAGGATCATGACTGGACTGTAGGCACTGTGGTTCCTAGCACGACGCAGATTTTTCCCACTGCACCATCTATGGTCCTGGGAGTCCTCACGGTACCTAGTCATCTTGAGACTCTGTCCTTGGAAGCTGGCCCATTGGAATGGGATATGACCCCAGTTCTGAGGTTGTCCTTCTCTGTTACGGGCTCTCATCCCTCTTTGGGAGAGACAGCTTTCCAGGTGATGGAGAGGGCCTTTGTCTCCACAGGCAAACCATCGACATCGGAGTTATGTCTTCACTCTGAGCTGCAGCTGATGCAAGCCACCACTTCAGGACAGTGAGCACAAGAGCCTCAGGATACCCTACCGCAGGGTGCTCCTTCTTTGGAGTCCTTTCAGAAGCCCCCGCTGAAGAGGTACCATGCAGGAAGATGTGCAAGAGGAAGCACGTGGAGTCCCTAAGGAGTCTGTCACCGAGGACATGGACTACAATGAAGGGGAGGGGTCCCCAAGGTTGCCCCCTGAAGATGTCTCTTTTGGAGACCTCCTTGAGATACTGAAATAGAGGGGTGACTGGAACCCCACCAACCCCTCCTCCAAGGAGTCTGTGTTCCTGCAGGCTTTTTATGTTCAGCCTTTTACTTCTTGGGTGACACTGCCTGCAGATGAGCTGGTTCAGCTCATTGTGCAGTGTGCAGGGAAAAGTCCTAATACTATTGAACAAATCCCGTGAAGACCAGAGAAGATTCTAGCCCTTCCCAAACAGAAGCCTCACTAGTCCAAGGGCCTTCCAGTAGACGCGATAATGGTGGTGGCTGCCAAAAAAAGGAGCTTGCCGAGGAAAGCCAGACTGTCCACCCCCCAAACAGGGAGTCTCAGGCAGTGGACAGATTAGGGAAGTAGGTCTTTGTGTCATCGACCTTTGCTGTTAGGTCTTTGAATTGTCTGGCACACTTCACCAGGCTTCTGAGAGACCTAGTCTCTGAACTCTCTGAAACCTTAGCAGGCGCAGTCTCTGATGAGGTGCACAACAAGGTTGCCTCATAGCTTGCTACCCTGAAATCCATATCCATCTCCTCCATGCCTTTGATTTCCCACACCACCGTAGGAGAGACTAGAGCTGCGGGTTCAGGTGCCGTCATGAAACGTCATGCCTGGATGCGCCTCTGTGACTTTGTTGACCCCTTCAAGTCTTCCTTTCTGAACACTCCAGTGGAAGCTTCTTCCCTTTTCACCCAAAAGTGAAAGACACATTAGTCAGGTGTGAGGAGGACGGCAAGACCCTGTCTGCCATGAGTGTACATTTTTCCTCCCCTCAGCATCCCTACACTAGGAACCAGAGGAGCAGGAAGATGTGACACAAGAAATCTCAGGGTCCTTTCCATGACACACATGGTGAGTATACTCCCTGGGGCAGAGGGGGTAACTCATCCGAAAGTTGTCCCTATAGGGGCAGAGGGGGTCTGCGTAACCAGGGGTCCAAAGATTCATTCTCTGGGCAACCCTGTCAGTGCTCCTGAGGAGCGGCCCGATTGCTTTCCTCTGGAAGCAGTCAGGGGACGTTTCTCCTTGCACCATTCTGCTTGGCTAACAATAACAACAGATTTATGGGTGCAACAGATCATAACCAGAAGATATCATGTTCCGTTCAGTCTTTACCCAAAGTCACCAAGATGTATTCCTGATGTTCCACCCAGTCCAAGGGAAACAAGAGCACAGGAAATTCAAAAGCTGCTTCAAAAAAGAGTCATCCAAACAGTCCCAGCAGACCAGATAGGATCTGGGATTCTACTCAAGATTCTTTTTAGTGCCAAAAAAACAGGGGACTGGAAACTAGTTCTGGATCTCAGTATCCTGAACAAATTTCTCAAACAAGAAAAATTCCAGATCATGGTTCAGTCTATCCTTCTGCTTTTGGAGAAAGAGGATTGGATGTGCTCAGTAGATCTTCAGGATGTGTATTACCACAAAAAAATGGACAAACGCTCCAGAAGATTTCTTCACTTCCAGCTAGGAGCCAATCATTTTCAATTCCATGCGCTGCCCTTTGGACTCTACAGTCCCCAGAGTGGTCACCAAGAGCATGGCAGTGGTAACAGCTCACTTGAGACTGCAAGGATTCTGGGTGTTTACATATCTAGACGACTGGCTCTTCACCACCCCCACCAAGCGTCTACTGGAGAATAGCTCTAAACTGCACTCTGAAACTAGCAAAATTCCTGGGAATCTCTATAAACTGGGGAAAATGCAATTTGATTCCATCTCAAACCTTGGAATTTGTAGGAGAAAATTTCAATACACATGTTTGCCTAGTCTCTCTTATAAGATCCCAAATCTGAGCGATACTCTGTCAAAACCTAGCCTTAGCTCGGGCAGTTAAGTTCTTCAACTCCTGGGTTCCATGGCAGCATCAATCACCATAGTGCCGCTAGAATACTTCACATGAGAATTCTCCAGTGGCTCCTTCTAACTCAGTGGTACCCCTTGCACCATCCCTTGTCTTTTCAAATATGGATAACTCAGTGATGCAAACAGGATTTAATATGGTGGATGAAGCCAGACGAAAATCTATGGAGTAGTCCATTTTGCCCAAAACAGCCCAGGGCCACAGTGACTGCGGATACTTCCCTGATAAGGTGGAGGGGCTTTACCAAGGGAAGATGATCCAAGGTACTTGGTCAGACATAGAGGCCAACCTGCATATCAGTGTCCTAGAACTGAGGACAGTGCTTCTGGCATTGCAAGCATTTCAATCCATCCTTCCATCAGGGACAATTGCTTTTCAATCAGACAATATGTCAGTAGTCTGGTACATCAACAAACAAGGGGGAAACCAAGTCCTACCCACTGTGTCAAGAGGCTGTGAGAATTTGGCAATGGGCAGTAGCTTCCAACAGTTTTCTGATTGCAACCCATATTCCTGGGAGTTCCAACGTGATTGCAGACAAACTGAGCAGATGTATCCTACTGCCTCACATATGGTCCCCCAATCCAATTATTGTGGCGAAGATCTTCAGCCACTGGGCCAGCCTTGCTGCGACCTCTTCGCCTCTCCAGCAAATCACAAATGCAGCAGCTACTTTGCCCTAATTCCCCCATAGGGGGAGTCCCCGAGGGATGCTCTGATACACAATTGCCCCATGGGACTTCTGTATGCTTTCCCTCCCTTTCCCCTGATTCCTCAAGTGTTAAAGAAAGTCCTTCACCTGAGAAGCAGGATAATCCTCAGTCCACCTTACTGGCCACGACAAATTTGGTTTCCCTTCATCTGGCCTCATTGACGTTGGATTCTGGATCCAACTCCAGAATTGATCTCACACCCATAAGGGTTGACTCACCCAAACATATCCAGTCTCAAGCTGACAGTTTGGTTTCTCCACTTCCATTGCCAGGCAGAATAACCTTACCTCCCAAGTACATATTATCCTGGCTTCATGTAAACCATCCACCAGGAAAATCTATCTTGGCAAGTAGAAGAGGTTCTTTATCTGGTCCCGACAAAGATATCTAGACCACTCTACTCCCCCTGTTAGTGTAGTTTTGGATTACCTTTCAAGTCATCTTCATTCAGGATCAGCAGCTTCAACCATCGAAGTGCACCTGGCTGCTATCTCTAATTTCCGTAATGGATTCCAAAACTCATCACTAATCTCCCATCGTCTCTGCAAAACTTTCTTAAAAGGGGTCTCGCATATCAGACCACCTTTCAGGGAACCCATCTAACCTTGGAATATAAGACTAGTACTACAGTCCCTGACACAACCGCCTTTCGAACATGCTCCCACTTGCGACTTGAAGTTCCTGTCCTGGAAATCACTATTTTTGGTAGCTGTAACTTCAGCCAGATGCATTTCTGAGCTTCAGGCCTTGTATATAAAATGCTCATGTGTTATTTCTTAAGGACAGAGTATTGCTCCGGGCTAAACCTTCCTTCCTGCCCAAAGTTATTTCACAATTGACAATTAACCAAACAATTGACCTACCAGTCTTTTTTCCCCAACTACTCAAACAAAGGTGAATATTGCCTTCATTTGCAGGATTGCTTAGGCAATTACGTTTTTACCTGGACAGAACTGTCAATACGTCAAAGAGAACAGCTTTTTGTGTCCTGTTCAGGCCCAAAATTGGGAAAATCTGTCTCAAAAGTAACCTTGTCCAAGTGGTTGAGAAACTGTATATCCGTAATTTGCCAACAAAATAATGCGTCTCTACCATGCAAAGTAAGAGCATACTCCACCAGGTCAATAGCAACTTTTGTTGCTTTTCATGCAAGGGCTTCATTGGATGATATTTGTGCAGCTGCGACTTGGACTACCCCTCATACCATTCTCACCCAATACAAATTGGATTTGGTCTCCAGGGGGAGAACATTCTTTGGTTCAGTGGTACTCAGGAACATCCTTCCATAAGGGCCTCCCAGGACTAAGGGTAGCTAGGGACTCTGTCCCACCAGTAAGGAATGAATGTAGATTAACAACATCAGATAAAGAAGTTATGTTCTTACCATAATGTTCTATCTGTGCTGTTCATCTTTATTCATTTATTACATCCCACCCCCCTTCCCCCTCCAGAGGCTCCTGGAGGATCTGATTGGGTCCTATTCCTACTTTAGGGTTTCTGCTCAGAAAAAGCCTCTGCTTTACTTATAATGGGCAAACTTGATCTGAGGCAGCTGGGAGAAGGGCATTGTGGGTAAAAGCTTAGCTCAAGAGTTTTTTGGCTGGCACAAGCTTGTTATAAGGCTGACTCGGTTCCGAGGATGGAACTGACATCCATCAGTAATGAATGAATGAAAATGAACAACACAGCTGCAACATTATGGTAAAAACATAACTTCTTTTTTGTCTGCAGTATGTGTTTTGTGCTGTGGTAATAGTGTACCAGTTTTATTATAGGATAAGGGCAATCTCGATCTGGGGTAATTTTGCTATCAGGAGGGAATTGTGGATAAGGAGAGGAGCCTGAGCCTTGGATCTAAAGTCTGAGAGTGACAGAAGCCAGAGCTTAGATCCGGTAACCCATTTCTTGAGAAAGGACAGAAGAATACAACCCTGCTCTATTGTTATGGTAAGTACATAACTTACTTGCATGGGATTCTGTAATGGAAGGTGAGCTTAAAGAGGGCATAGACACAGGTCAGTCCAACTAAGATGTAAATTGTTTAATAAAATTGACTATAATACAAGCTATGAAGTTAGTGGTCCAGTTGTTAAGATTTGTAATACAGTGATGATAAAACAATATCGCCACAATTAGTTCCCAATTTCAAACTGTGTTGTAAATAGTTAATTTGTTTTAATATTTTTAAGGAGCAGTGTTAAATCAATCTGGAGATCAAGACTAGTTGATAGAATAGTTGATCTGATGTTGTGTTCTTCATTCTTCCTCATGAATAGGGTCTTGGATCCAGCTCAGCCACATTCTTCAGACTTGGATCCGACTCTCGAGCACCTATCTCTTACCCGTAATGCACTACATCCACCCTAGCACCTCAGATGTCGTTTGCTGCTTCAGCATCTGGATGCAAATCTCTGCACTGTCAAGCAATACTTACCTTTACCAGGGAAGTTATAGTTTTTTGGATAGCATTGTTATAAGTCCTCCCTCTATAGTTCTTCTTTAATCCATGCATGTGTCTGTGTATGTGCATGTGAGAGTTTTTCTCCCTAGTTCTTAGTTCTTTTCTATATATATAAAAAAAAGTTTAAAATTAGTAGTTGCTGTAGTTTAGAGCTAAAGTTTAGATAAAGTTAAAATTACTTGTAAAATTATTTCTAGACTGAAGTTAAATTAGTCTTAGGTAAGTTTTAAGATAAGGTTAGTTACTTCTAACTGTTCCTTGACTGTCCTTTGGTTTTGGTGGGTTTTTGCAGTTATCATGTTGGACAAACCTTTTCCTGGCTTTAAACATTGCACTTCTTGTGTACGTAAAATCCCCAACCAGGTTGCCCACAAGAAGTGCCTGTATTGACTAGGGGTGGACCATTTAAAGGTAGAGTGTGCTGTATGTGCTTCATTTAATCTCCAGGCTTTAGCTGATAGATGAAATAAGTTAATTTTCAGGGGTCTTCTATCATCATCAACTCCTGAGGCTCAGACTCCTTCCTTGACTTCCACTTCATCTTATGATGTAAAGAGGTAAAAAAGAGGGCTCTCCCTGTCTCCCTGAGAGACTCTCTAAAGCCCAAAGCCAAGTCAAGAAAAACTTTGGATCTGACCCCCATGGATTTGAAAAAAAGTGTCTACCCCTTCAGATCCACCAGCATCCTCGTATCCAAGGGAAGTTATTTCCTTATCGCCTCCTCCATTTTCAGGTCCAGTGTCCGATCAAGTGACTTGGGATCCAAGACACTTGAGCAAATCTCTGGCTCACTCAGTCAGATATAAGCACTCCTGACCCCCCCCCCCCCGTTGGCTTCATCCAAATCCTCTAGAAAGTGATCCGAGGTAGACCTAGGATGATAAGGAGATTCCTCAAGCCCCTGATCCAGATGGGAGTAGTCTTGGCTCTGTCCCCCATCAGATCCATGAGCTACCCAGGCCATACCATCAGGACTCCTTTTCTGATCTGGCCTTCAGCTTTGGAGTTGCAGGGTTCAGGACACTCGTGTGTGTTGAGTTTGGTGCAGGGGAAGCTTCCTTCCTCAATGCTGATGTTACCCTTGATTTGCCCTGTTCAGATTCTCTCAGAGCAGAGGGAGTCTCAGAGCTGAGCTGTCAATGCTGGGTTCAGGGAAATGGGATTGGTTCAGTCTTTGTCAGAGCCATCGCTTGCCCTAGGTGCTTCTGCACTTGACAGCTCAGGTCTGATCCCTTCTGGAGGATGCAGATCTGGTGTGAGTCCTAGCTGTTTACCCCTTGTGGCTTTGACTTTAGGGGGGGATAGAGAGAACCTCTCCCTGTCCGTCAGCTTTTCAGGCAGTGGAGAGGGTTTTCTCCTGGGTTGGAGAACTGTCACCATGTCCTACAATCCACCCCATACCCCATCGGGTAGGGGTCTTGAGTCCATTCGTCCTCCGCTGAGTTAACCTGTCCCAAGTGGCCTCCAAGATCTCCCTGCCCAGGAGGGACCCCCTTCTTCCGACACTTCTCCAGAGTATCCCATTGAAGAAGTCCCCCAAAAGAAGACATGCAAAAGGAAGCACATGGAATCCCCATTGGAGTCCTTAACCGAATACACTGACTTTGAAGAAGGGAAAGGATACCCCAGTCCCCACCTGAGGATATCTCCTTCGGGGACAATCTAGAAATCTTGAAGCAAAAAGGTGGGCGGTCTGCCCAACCTCCTTCTTCTGAGGAGTCGGTGCTCTTGGAGGCATTTGAGGTGGGACCATGTATGACTTGGGTGACTCTCCCAGTGGACGACCTCATTGATTTGGTTTCCTGCCAGACATGGAAGGAACCAGAAACCATCAAGTCTATTCCAGAGCACCCTGATAGGTTCCTGGATCCCCTGGCAGATAAGCATTGGAGCAAAGATTCCATAGTTGATGCCACCATGGTGGTGGCAGCTACTAAGAAAGAACTGGCAGAAGAAACTGCCAATGTCCACCTGCCTAACAAGGAGTCTAGAACATTGGACAGGACTGGAAAGTGCATTTACACTTCAGCCACCTTTGCACTGAGGTCATTAAACTACCTGGCACACTTTACCCGGCCAAAGAGAGATCTGATCAAGGAGCTTTCTTCCTCTCTCTGAGTCCATGCCAGCAGAGGAATTTAAGAAAGTTTCTGCCAAGCCAACCACTCTGTCTTCCGTCACCATCTCCTTGATGAGGTTGATATCCCATACAATTGAAGGTACCTCACGAGCGGCTGGTTCAGGTCTTTCCCTAAGATGGCATGCCTGGATGAGGCTATGTGATTTCATGGAGCCCTTTAAGGCATCCTTTGTGAATGCCCCCTACAATGACTCTTCACTGTTTGGGCTGTCAGAGATTCTCTCACCTGCAGTGAAAAGGAAGGGAAGACCCTTTCTGCCATAGGATTCAAATTTTCTACACCCCAGAAGTGTCCCTCCAGGAACCAATATGGAGGCAAGAAAATATGGTTTTGTAAATCCCAAGGGCCTTTCCAGGACCCACGCAGTGAATTCTCCTCTAGAGGCAGAGGAGGAGGATTTAATGGTAGGCGCCACCCTAGAGGGAGAGGGGGCCTGCAGATAACAGGCCTTTAGAGACACCTTTTCTGAAAAGCCCTATCAGCACTCCTGAAGCACTGCCTGACTGTCAGTCTCTGGAGGCAGTCAGGTGTCAACTTGCTTTGCACTCAGATGTCTGGACCCATTTGACCTAAAATCCCTCGATGCTAAGCATAATATTCAGAGGCTACTATATTCCCTTTTCTCTTCCCTCTCCAAACTCCAAGAACCTCCCTGATGTGCCACCCAGTCAGAAGGAGCAGGCAGCTCAGGAAGTTCAACAACTGCTGCAAAATAGAGTCATCCAAGAGGTCCCAGCCATACAAAGAGGATTTGGAACCTACTTCTACTTCTTTTTGGTGCCAAAAAAGACTGGTTTTAAGATCCCTTCTGGATCTAAGCAAGTTAAATGGTTATGTAAAGAGGTCAAGGTTCCAAATGGTTATGGTTCAGTCCATTCTGCTATTGTTGCACAAGGATGACTGGATGTGCTCAATAGATCTCAAGGATGCATACTATCACATCAGAATAGGCAGGCAGTCCAGGAGATACCTGCAATTTCAGCTGGGAGCCAATATTTCCATTTCAGGGCACTGCTCTTTGGGCTCACCACAGCCTACCAAATGCATGGCAGTGGTAACAGCTCATGAGACCCAACAGATTCTGGGTGTTTCCATACCAGGACAATTGGCTCCTTACCACCCCCATGAGGCACCAGCTCATCCAAGCCAGAAATTATTTAATCCAGCTTTCACACTCACCAGGCATCACTATAAATCTAAACAAGTCCAATGTGGCTCCTGTGCAGAACCTAGAATTCATAGGGCCGCAACTGAACACAAGAGATATAATAGCTTCCCTTCTCCTGCACCACATGATAACATTGAGGAATCAAGTCCAGGAGTTATGTCACCAATCCCCCTCTGCAAGGCTAGACTTAGAAATCCTAGGATCCATGTCAGCAGCAATTCTGTTAGTTCCTCTAGCAAGGTTCTTCATGTGGATTCTTCAGTGAACATTGGCAGTACAATGGTCCATTCTCTATCAGCCTCTATGTAGTCCCATTAACTTGACTCCAATTTGTAGGCAGCACATCAGGTGGTGGCTTCAATCGGACAATCTTCATCTAGGCAGACTGTTTTTGACCCCTCCTCCAATAGTCACAGTGACCATGAACGCCTCCCATTTGGGGGGAACAACGGGAAGATGGTCCAAGGTACGTGGTCCCCTATCAAGACCAGGTTGCATATTAGTGTCCTGGAGATGAGAGCAGTTATCTTAATATTGTAAGCCTTTCAGAAGGCTGTCCTCTTGGGGACTATTGCAGTTCACACTGATAGCATGTATTTTGCCTGGTACATCACCAAGCAAAGAGGAACCCATTCATACCCCTTGTGCAGGGAGGCCATGAGGGTGTGGGAATGGGTGATATCTTCAGACTGCCTTCCAGTTGCAATGTACATCCTGTGGAAAACCAATGACTTGGTGGACAGACTCAGCAGATCAATCCTGGTTCTGCTTGAGTGGTCCCTCAATCAGTGAGTGGTGAGCATGATCTTCAATCACTGGGGTCAGCCTTGCTGCGACCTCTTTGCCTCTCTCCTCAACAACAAATGCAACAGGTTCTTTGCTCTGATCCCTTCTTTGAGTGAGTCCCCGAGGGATGCAATCATCTATGATTGCCCCCGTGGTCTCCTGTATGCTTACCCTCCTCTCCCTCTGATCCCAAAGTTTCTTCAGAAGCCAAGCAGGCTGAAGAGTTCAGTCATCCTCATTGCACTCTTCTGGCCTTGACAGGTGTGGTTCCCCTTCCTCTGGTATCATCTGAAATAACCTCCTTGGATACTGGAGCCATGGCAGGGCCTCCTCTCTCACCCATCAGGGGTGCATCATCCAAACCTTTGAGCCCTTAGGTTGACCACTTGGTTTCTCCATTTTCAACCCTAGCAAGGCAGTCCAGGCTTGCTTCCCCGGTCCATAAAATATTTCTAGCCTTGCAAAAGGCTTCCACTGAGAAAATCTCCACCAGTAAGTGGAAAAGGTTCATCATTTGGGCTACAAATAGAAATATTGAGCCTTTTTCAGCAGCAGTTTCAGATGTTTTGCTTTTTCTTAGTACTTTATTTGAGGAGGGAGCTAGCTTCTCTACCATCAAGCTTCATTTAACTGCTGTTTCTAATTTTCACACTACAAGTCAATCTCATTCCCTGTTCACCTTTAGGTTATACAAATCCTTATGAAAGGTATTTTATTTTGTCGAGGCCTCCCATCAAGGACCTCTCCCCTCCTTGGGATCTCACTGTCATGTTGCAGGCTTTGACTCTGGGACCCTTCAAACCATCTGCAAGTTGCAATATAAAGTTTGTCATGGAAGGCAATCTTTTTGGTGGCTATAAGTTCAGCTAACAGAATTTCTGAACTAAAAGCCTTATCCTCCAAACCTCCTTACATAATTTTTCATAATGACAGGGATTCTTTATGTACCAACCCCTCCTTTATGCCTAAATTAGCCACGGAAAGCTATATTAGTCAGTCCAGCCACTTATCAGTGTTCTTTCCAAATTTCTGTAATAAAGGGGGAGTATGTTTTACACCTTCTAGACATTCATAGACAACTCTGTTTCTATCTGCACAGAACCAAACAACACTGGAAGTCTGACCAACTGTTTGAAGCTGGCTAATAAAGTAGGTCAAGCGGTGTCCAAGATTACATTAGCAAAATTGATAACCGGCTGTACTTCTTTCATTTACTCACAAAAGGACCTAGGATTACCTCAGCCTACATTCCACACCAGCTATGCTTTCTTTCCTTCTCTTCTTCTAGAACCTCCCTTTGATGAGATACCAGCAGCAGCAACATGGTCTAACACTCTCACTTTTGTGGCGCACTACAAGTTGGTATTGTTTCTAGGAGCAGGGCTTCCTTTGGCTTGATGGAGCTCTGACATATCCTTCAATGAGGGTCACCTAGGAATTACATATCTGGGGACTCTAACCCTATTGTGAGGAGGAATTAATACGACAGATTAAAAGGTTATATTTTTCCATAACTTGGTATCTGTGCTGTCTATCTTCATTCCTCCTCACTTTCCCACCCAGCCACCCCCTGCCTCATTCTTCTAGATGATCATGGAACATGAAGAGATGTATAGGTCCCATGTCTGAGCCTCGTCTGCCATTCCTATGCTGTCTGGGTGTTGAATGTATGAAATCAGCAAACCCAATCTGAGGTACTTGGGTGGATGTAGTGCATTATGGATAAGAGAGAGGAGCTCGAGAGTAAGATCCAAGTCTGAAGAATATGGGTGAGCTGGATCCGAAGGTTGGATCCAACACTCTGTTGTGAGGAGGAATGAAGATAGACGACACAGATGCCAAGTTATGGTGAGACACAATCTTTTTATTTGTGATATATGGATTTCTATGCTTAACGGTAGCAGGTTGGTGAAAGTTAGGTGTAAGCATGAATTGTCTAATATGACCTTATTCTAGTAATATTATATAAAAATTCAATTATAAAATGGTTGCAGCAGCAATCAGGGTCAAAATAACAACTACACACTGCATAGATATTGAACAAATGAAAATATTGCCCATAATAAAATATTTCTTAAAAATATTTCAGTGACCTCTGATAGGACTTCACCATTGCTGCCTTTTGTTACTCTTTACAGCTGTTCAGAAGACAGAAATCTAAAAGCTTGGAAAGGCAAATGTGACCAAACAGAAACAAAATAAAATTAAAAATACCTTACAGTGGAACTATAGTACTTAAAATGACTTTATTTAACTGTTTATTGCTTTCATCTTACAAAAGTAACAGAGACTTTATCAGAATATGCAAAAGCATATCATTCACACATTTGAGTAACAAAACAACCATCATGTGAACAGTGACATTATTTCAATTAAATGCACTTGCCAAAAATTAAAAAAAGAAAGCATTTAAATGCTCTTAATACTTGCAAAATACAGGAATTAGAAATGATTTTAAAACATTAAAATATGCACAGTGATTTCATATCAAAATACATCAATTTAGATTGCTTTTAATATTAATGTAATTTAAAGCAAAGTATCAGTTAGGATTTAAACAATTGCCATAAACGTTAATTTAACTGTAAATGCATCCATATGACCTTCTCTTGGATCAACCTTCACACTGTCTAAAATAGTTGGAAGAAACTTCTTAAAGTTAGAACATGAATTTTGATTTGGTTTATAAATGCTCAGCAATTCTTTGATTTCATTTTCTATTAGTTTTGCTAACATAAAATAAATCACAACCCAAGAGTTTGACCATGTAAACAGCAAATCTATTGCTGCAGTACAAATTGCTCATTAGTAAACAAAAACAAATTAGGATATGGCAAGTCAATGTAGGGACCCTCGCATACATACTTTTCAGTAAGAACACGTATCTTGCTTAAGCATATTGTTCACTCTATTAAAAAGAGCAGAAAGGACAGAATTTTCAAAAAGATTTTTTAACTATGTAATTTTGTGTTAATAAATCTCGTAAAGCAAATTTCCTGTTATTTTTGCTAATAATTTTAATATAAATGGTGTCAGTACTTTAAGTTAGCGACAAAGCAAGATCAAAACCTCGATTGTTGTTCATGTTATTAAAATTGGTCAAATTAAGTTCACAGGCTGAATTCAGAAAGGTTGCCATGAGGTGTATACCATGTATGCCTCGCAGCTGCCATTTTCAAGTTAGAAACAGTCCTACCATGGTGTTACAACATGAAGAGGTGCAGCACATTGGTGGGCTCTTTCTGCAGTTTACTGCATATTCTAATGAGAAATTCCAGGGGAGCAGCCTGTACTAATTAGCCATGTGCTCTTCCCAGGAATTGCCTCTGGTAAGGTATTTAATCATTTGGCTGTGCAGTGTATATCACTCACCTATGTTAATGAACATAGCCAAAAGTTTATGTTCGTCCATCACAACAGAAGTAAGTGCCAAGGAATTTTTCAGAGGGGTAGTGTTGGAGTGTTAGGTGTGTGCTTATATGTATGGGTCTACATGTGTGTGTGTGTGTGTGTGTGTGTGTGTGTGTGTGTGTGTGTGTGTGTGTGTGTGTGTGTGTGTGTGTGTGTGTGTGTGTGTGTGTGTCTCTGCCAGGGAGGTCACAGTAGGGGGGTTAGGGATAGTGTGTGTGTGTGTGTGTGTGTGTGTGTGTGTGTGTGTGTGTGTGTGTGTGTGTGTGTGTGTGTGTGTGTGTGTGTGTGTGTGTGTGTGTGTGTGTGTGAGAAGGATGTCTGTCATACTTCCACACTCACTTAGGCTAAGATGCAAATCCTGCAACACACTGGTTGGGAAGACACTAGAAACCAGGGAAAACTTTTTACAACATGCCTTAAAGGCACTTAAAAATAAAAGAGCAAAGTTTTACAGCATGAAAGATGTGGAACAAGGGGAGTACTATACAGCAAGGATACTTGACATCGATTTAAACCCTGTACCCTTGCATCTCATAAGGGGATATTGGTCCACACCACCACTAGACACTGAGAATTTTGTAAAATACTGCCCAAGTCTTTTGTTTAAAAAAATGGAATACAAAGGGGAGACATTGTTTCACACCATGCATCCCAGAAAACACCAGCATTAATTGATATCAGTTAGTATAACAAGTTTTTATTTTTACATAATACAGAGTATGAAACACTAATCTCTGGCATTATTCAGTGATTGTAACAGTTCATGAGGTATGAGGGACAGGGCACCTATAAGAGCTAACAGCATGAATGTACTGTAAAATAGGGACAGACATTTGATAGAGATGAGTGTTTATGTTTGTGGGGAGATGTTTTAGGGCTAAGCCGGGAGGAACATTAGACAACACCAGGGAGAATTTTTTTGACAACACCAGGGACAACTTTTTTTTTTTAAGTAGGATTCAGAGAGCCTCTTGAAAGGTTAATAGAACAATAAGTGTAGCTTCACAATTCTTTAATGACTGGCATTATTGACTGACTGCAAGGCTGGGACATAAAAATAAAAAATGACATCTGGGACATTTTGCCAACTCAGGGATAGATAAGAGGTATGTCGCTGTGTACATTTGTAAATTTGAATGTGTGCATGTGTGTAGGAAACTGAATGAACGGGTGCTCTGACAAAGTGATGCTTGGGCAGCCAACTACCACGGGAAGGTGCTGATCTACTTGTGATAATTAAGGAGAATTCAGAGATATGAAAATGAGCTGATAATGACATCTTTCCCTGTTGTGGCTGATGTGTCTGTAAATTACATTTTTCTGCGTTGTGTAAACAGTCTCTTTTGGCTGCAGCTCTTACTGCCAGCGGTGGGATTCTGTCTGAATCCACAGGCATGTAATAAAATTGATGCCTCTTTTTCTTGAAAGATGTATTGAAACATTTCATGCAGAGTTGCTTCTTTGTCATTTACAACCAAAAATACACAGTAAGTCATCTACCACTATGTAAAACAAAGCTTCATCTTTAGTCCATCTAAATATTCAAATAAATTGTCAAAGTATTTCAGCAACTAAGCATGTAGCATCAGATTCAAACACTGTACGAGTAAAAAGATACAAAACTTGTTTTAGTTCAAATCAAAATATTCAAAGGAACTGTTTTTACTCCAAATAAAAAAAAATAAATCATCTGTATTTCAAGCATAGAGTTAGATATTTTAATATTTCAGCTGCATATAGAAAGCTCTTCTTCCAATTTGCTAAAGCCAAGTAAGCTAAAACTGGTGCTAGTCCTACACATATGACAACACCAGAAATCTGACAGTAGCATGCATTTCCAAACATAAAATGTTACAGCAAATGAGCCAAAGTGTAAATCCAATATATTTCTGCATTATTATAAAAGGTATGCACACTTTTGTTTTCCCTTACAAGTTGTATACACAAGTCTTCAGGGATAAAAGTGCATAAAAAATCTACTGTACCAAACTAATATCCTCATGGTGGCATCATCCTGCTAAATCATGACATTTGTTTAAAAAATGCAAAAAATTCATTATGTAACACTTACTATTTAGAAGAACATCCTTAATTGTATTATCAAATAACATAGCTAATCATTTTGTTTTAAATCCTGAAGCTGAAAGTGGCTGATCCCTGTTTTTAGAAATCCAAAAAAAGATCCCCATTATAGGAAATTACACAGGTACAAATTCAAACAAGTCAAGTGCAGGGTGTACCTCTAATAACATCTGCATATTTATACGCATTTCAGTTGAGATGATGTAACTGGTTATGTGATAGTTTTGTTATGTGAATTTGTGAATTACATGTTTTTGCATGTTCTGAAGAAGTCACTAACTTTTTTAGACAAAGGTGATAAACAATTAAATGAAATCTGCTCATGTTCCACTGCTCCATTGTAAGATATATTTCATTTTATAAATGTATTTATTTATAGTTGTTTTTATTTTTAGATAATAAATCAATTAAAACCTTGCAAGTCAGTAAACTTTTCATGAGGTTTTATTTGACCAAGACATCTCTTTCTTCTCCCTGCATAATTGTTTTACTAAATTTCTTTGACTCACATATGGATTTACATTTTCCCTAATGTAAGATTTAATTTACTGTTAAACTGTATACATGATAATAGATATGAAGTAATCCAAGGAATATTTTTAGCATATAAATGCGCCTGAATATGTAACAGTCCCATTCCATTCATGGCCATTGTTAAAGGTATATTAAAGTAGCGGCATTTTCCTGTACATATTTTACCAAAAACATTAGGGACTAATATATGACTTCCATTTCATTAGATGGTAGCTATATTAATTGCTTGACATTTCTATTAAAATTGTTTCTTTCAAAAGCACAAGGTGTATGCATAAATGTATCATATACTATTATCATATTGTCACATATTATAGCATCCAAAACTTTGTAACTTGGTGACGGTATTTCATGATAGTTAAAGCCCAGTCAATAAGTAACAACACCCAGAACTAGTATAATATTGTTTTGCAGACCCAGCATTACAAGTTTCTCCACAGTAATTTCAGAGTTCAACCAATTTAAAGTCCTCACTGACCATCATTTTTAAATTCTGATATAATTGTGAATATTCTTCAAGTAGTATAATTTCTTGTGTAGTGATTATGCAATTGATAGTCCGAAATAAAGATTTATCTAACCCATATAGTATCAAAGTAACAGCATTAAAATTATTTCTCTGAGTCATAACTTTCAGAATAGTAAAGATCTTTCTTCCCAGTAGCATCCCTGCATGTAACAACTCCTTGGAAGAAATGACAAAAAAACAAAATTGGACTGAGAATTCCACTTTTTAATATGAATACTCTTAAGAACTAAGCGCTTTCGCCATTAACAAATGGCTTCTTCAGAGCTGGAAGAGACAGTCAGATTCATAAATTTCATCATGTACTTACTGGCCTGCTGCTCCTCTCCCTTTCCCTACATGTTTGTATCAGTATCTGGGGATAAATGAACCTGAGGTCATTCTTCATGGAACCTGCCAGCCTGAAGGATGGCAGTGTGAGCTGAAGGCATCCACTTTGATCGTCTTCTGCTCTTTAGAAGGCAAATAATTTCTACAGATCCTAGACTGAGTGAAATGATAACCTGAGTCAATATTCAGAGAATGATTTGTATGTGATCTTTGATCCAGTATATTCCCAGAGTTCACAACACACTTCTATCTTACCAGCTGATAAAGGATTTATTAGTTTGATTATTTATTTGTTTTGCTAACTGTGGTGAGAACACCAATCCTCATAGACCTTCTTCAGATTTAGCCTGAGAGTATACACTTGAGAAATATGCGATCACATGGAGAAAAGATTTTTCACAGAGCACAGTAGTAAATAACAGTATATTTGTTTTTTGTAAAACAGTACTAGAAGTAACTCAGTGTTTTAAATGTGGTGACTACATTATATAATTTAGCTGTATTAGTAGCCTAATATGTATAGCATTCCACATTATACTGAGTGCCCATTTGAGAAGGACATTAGATATCAATGCTAGGTAAGTTGGATATGAGAAAAAACACACTGTATGTCAAACACCTCCAGTATCTGCAGAAGGTGGGGTTAAGAATGTTAGGGTTGCTTGAAGAGTCTAAAGTTTACATCTGAGTGATTATTGTGTTTAAGAGAAGAGGAAGTAGTAGTAGTTAAGGAAGCTATGGCAGTATATTTTCCTGGAAGCATTTGTATCTGGCAGTTTTCTACAAATGCTTTTTTCAGTTGTTCTGAAGAATAGGGTATACCCCACTACTTTTCAGGGAGTCAAGTACTGATTCTCAAAGTTTCGGAGTTAATACTGAAATGCTATTGCCACTGCAAGCAGGTTTGTTTTGGTGGATACAAAATGTTAATATTTCTGGGGGAGTGACCATTTGGAGTACCGCACTGAGAGTCTGACCATGAAAAAGGAAAAAAAGAGTGCAATTTTGGCAAATTATGGAGCAAGTATGCTAGTTTTAGACAAGAAGTCATTTGTATGTGTTACAGCCACCCTAGAAAACTAGCACTGCTTGTTTAAATTAAACCCTTCAACTGAAATTAATTTATATTTGCAGAAAAATATTAAAATAAAAAAATAAAAATTAAGTAAACAAATGCCTCATGTGCCTTAACTGGTAGTTGCTCAGGTGGATATAAGATCCCACTGCAGTTATCGACAAGGGTAAATATTGCTTTATTAACATTTTCATTCATTTTATACCATAAAAAAACTTAAAATGAATTATGTACTGAAAACGAATCAGAACTGAGTCTATGAGGGAAAAAAGAAAAGCGGTTAAATAGTAAATAAGCAAAGGATCACATGGTCAGTATAGTTTATTAGCTTGGAATCAACTGCCAGACATTACAACTGAGTGTCTGTGTATTTATGCAGTTTTAGAGGATACAGTCCTGCCTTTAATGAAAAATAGAATTTAGCCCTTATCCTTTAAAAGTTGCTGTTTCACAGTCCTAGCTTCGGAACCGCTGCCTGAAGCATTTTATTTTTAAACAAGCTATTGCTGCTGTAAGCACTTCTTATTCATTCAACTTTAAAATGCCATTATTTGGTGAGAACAGATTAGATTAATGTTGCTACAGTCAATATCTCTCTGGCTGTGCTACATAATAACTAGGAATTAATTATAATTCATTTGCAGCATAAATGTAAAGAATACAACAGTAATACAGCAGCTGATGTTGAACTTAATGTAATCAGGTCTGGTAATTTTGCAATAAACTGCAGTGGATCTTAGGCAGCATGTAGAGGCAAGACATATATTTCTGTTTCTCAAATTTATTTAGCATCTTAAAGAAATACATTTGTTTCTGTCCTTTACATACATATCACTTCAATTATATATGCTTTACTTTTTTATCTTTTCATATGTTAAGAAATGTTACTGATAGGACATTACAAATAAATAGATATTTGATAATATTTTCTGATATTTTTCGAGTAGAATATTTACAGTGATACAGCTGAATGCCAGTGTGTTTGTGTGTGTGAGTCAGTGTGTGACCTCTCCTTCCATTCTGTTGGCCTTTAGGTAACGGTTTATCGTAATGACAGACTGTACTTTTTGAGAGCTGCTTCTCATAACTGGTTTACAACTGCTTTTTTAGATGAATGATTTCAATCAATTAAATGTTTATTTATGTTGTTAGTTATGCTTATGATAGAGGGCAAGTGTGGAATTTGAATGCCAGAAGACTCTTGAAATTAACGGACAAGTGAGAGGTACGTGGGTGTGTGTGTGTTTAAGTGGTAGGTGGATAAGTGTGTGTGTATGTAAGAAGTGGGTAGGTAGGGGTGTGTGTGTGTGTCATAGCTCTCAACTGTCCAGATTTTTGCAGAAAGTGCAGATTTTCGCCTCATGTTTTTGGTATGTTCCTCATAAAATGTTTGGTTTTCTAGCAAATCATTGAGGGCTGAATTCATTAAATAATGGCATACACTTGAATTTCAGACTTAATATCCTTCGGAAAATACATGCTAACACAAATCCTGTTATTCTTGCAACTTTGAGAATGAAACAAACTTCGGACTCACCACGACTGATAAAGATAAATATAAATAAAATGACGTTTATTGAAGGTAAGCGCTTTCGCGTATCTCCTGATATGCTTCCTCAGACCATAAACATTATACTAAAACACTGTGCTTATATACTCAAAGCAAACACATAAACCAGTATTGCAATTGGTTAATTAAATAATTTATTTGTTTATTCATTTATTCAGCATATGTGTTTTGATGTTATTTCAAAGTTTCGTATACAGTTTATTATTATCTACTATGAATATTTAGATTATATGCTAGTCATACAATAATTATATTAAGATTTTAATATACTTTATATGAAAAGTATTTTCATTAGCAGCAGTTTAGGGTTAATATTTCACCTAAATCTAGTATGTTGTTTATTTATTTATATTATGTATTTTATTTTATGTACTTTTTAATGTGTATCTAATATATTTTAACTTAAATGTACATGAAAATACATATTAATATAAAGATTTTAGATTTAAACAGTATTTATTGGTACTTATCAGGGTCATTTATTAAGCTTTGTTAGTCAAATTTAGAAATGCAATGGTTTGGTATCTGCCTTGGTTTTTGTGAAAAAAGTTTTGAACTTCTTCTCAAAACAGGCACCTAACTGTTTGTTCAATTTATCCATTATTTAATTAACCAATTGCAATACTGGTTTATGTGTTTGCTTTGAGTATATAAGCACAGTGTTTTAGTATAATGTTTATGGTCTGAGGAAAGCGCTTGCCTTCAATAAACTTCATTTTATTTATATTTATCTTTATCAGTCGTGGTGAGTCCGAAGTTTGTTTCATTCTCAATTTCAGTGCATTTTAACTAAGGACTCTTTGGCTGAAGTGGTCCATCGTCTTTTACTTTTAATTCTTGCAACTTTGTAAGTTTATAAGAGCAATATTTAAAATCTGTCCCTATTTTTGGGCCTTTTCCCCCCTTTATGTTATGCTTTGTCCAGATTTCTTGAGCTAAGAGGTATGGACTGTGTGTGTGTGTGTGTGTGTTTGTGTGTGTGTGTTTGTGTGTGTGTGTGTGTGTGTACGCAAAAAGAGGGAGGTACCTCTCAACTGTTCAGATTTTTGCCTCATAGTTCTAGTCTGTTCCTCATAAAATTTGTGGTTTTTGGGTTTATTTTGGCAAATCAATGAGTTCAGAATTCACTAAATAATGACGGGCATTTGAGTGTCAGACTGCATATCTTTCAGAAAATTCAGGACAATACAATATATTTATCTTATCTCTAGCAACTTTATAAGTTTGTGAGAGCAATATGTAAAGTTTGTCCCTATTTTTGGGGCTTCAACAAAGTATTAGTTTAAGGGTGTGCACACGTATGTAACCAGCTTATTGTACGTTTTTTTTTTTTTTTTTATATTTTTCCCCTACTGATTTGTTTGTTTTTCAGTTGAATTGTACAGGTTATAGGTCACATTAAAGGTGGGAAAAGTTTTGAAATGATTTATTATGGTCTAATTTTTTATATCACAAAAATGTGGCATTTTAACAGGGGTGTGTACACTTTTTATATCCACTGTAGGTAGGTAGCATACCTCTCAACTGTCCAGATTTTTGCCCTGTATTTTTGGTCTGTTAATCATTAAAAGGACTGAAGTTTCAGACTTCATATCCTGGCAATGATTTATCAACATTTCTCACTTAGTACATCTTTCTCAATTGGTGAAATTACTGTGTTGGCATACAGTGCTTAAACAGTGATCGTTTCAATTGGTTCCTTATAAGTATTTTTTTTATTTCTGCCTTTGCAGTCCTTGAAATAATTCTCCTATTTTTACTGGTCCCCAAGTGTAAAAAGGTTGAAAACCAGTCCTAAATAAAACAGTCCTCTCCAATATTTAGGAGTCATTTATATGTTTTTTTCCCCAGAAATGTAATGTGTACCTGCCGAAACTGGAATAATTTAAGCTTTTCCAAGTGCAGTACAGGTATCATTGCTAAATGTTCATAACATTGTTCAAATTTATCAGCAGTCCCAAATTTCCAGTGAACTGGTAGTTATTTCTTACTTCTCTTCATAGGCAAACATCAGCATTTTTGTGCACATGTATTAAAAAGGATGTTTAGTCTCCATTTCTTTAATAGAGTCAGTCTTTGAGTCTGTAATTTGAATACCTGTTGAACATCTCCTGAAGCAAAAATATCACTCTTAATATCTTTTGTATCTCCACTTAGATTCAAAACTATCAAATGCAAGAAGTTTCTGGCAAAAGCTACATCCTTGATGAGCTTCCACACATATGGATGTGAAGATTTATTAGGATCATCTTCTGTTAGGAGTTTTCGTTCAGGACTATCTAAGAAAAAGCATGGGACTCATGTTCTTAGTAGTTGGCTCTGATAATAGTCCCTTATGTAAAAGAAAACAAGTTAGTTATTTTTCTCTCCTTTTTAAAGTTTTATGTTTGTAGATTTTGTCACTTTTTGGTAGTTGATTTTTATGCAGTTAGGTCTGCAGTGCCAGTAACCCTACTTTTATAATAATGTAGGTCCTACTCAATTTAATCCCAGTTTGCTTGTATTACCAAACAGGCAGACTATTACAAGATTTCCTCGTTTCAGTTGTACCTCATTTTTTCCCAGATCTCATTTTGTCTGTGAAGTTCTAGACTGCAGGTTTATCCGGCTTTCCAAACTCACCCTTGTTGTTCAGCTTATATGGTTTTGAAGCTGATCCCACTATTTTAATTTTTTTTTCTAACTGAAGGAAAATGAATTCTAACTCTCTAGGAAAGGTATCACCCTTTCAGCTGTTTGGAAGCCCCTTATTGTGTGATTTCTTACAACGCCAATCTCTAGGGCTGGGGTGGTCTTAGGAATATTTTGGTAAGCAAGAAAAAGGTGAGACTCACCCCGCTGATGGTGTGGAAGTCCCTCTAAGTCAGTCTACTCAGATGGGGATTTGAAGTCTTGCACCTCCAGTCTCTGGAATGGTTCCCCTTAGGAAGTGAACTTCCTCTTTGTCCCCTCCTTCCTCTGTCTGCTTCTTGTGTTACCTGTATTCATTTCCTATTTTGAAAGAACCTCTTTGTGTCTGGAAGTTTGATACATTTCTTTTTATTATCTCTCCAGTGAAGCAGGTTCCCTGATCACTGTGCGTTTCTCGAGATATACCTGTACCCTTTCCCAGGACCCCAGTGCTTGTGGAAGTTGATAATACTTCCACCTGTTATGCTTTTCTGCATTGTTCATTGCAAACATGTATCATCTGTGGATTTAAATCTGAAACTAGCAATTTGGAAATTATATTTTTCTTTTTTTTTAAGCTCAGTTATTTTTCACTGTATGCAGAAAACCTTTTTTTTTTAATTCAGTAATATTTTCTCTCAGACTTTTTACTAAGTTTCACAACTGTTGGCTATTTTTGTGTGTTTTTGCATTTAGGGTCATGTAGGCACTTTGTTTAAATGTTGGATCTCATAATAGTCTTGTTTCTTCTGTTCCTAAAACTATTAGTCCACGTGCTAGGTGTTATGATCCCATCATACTGAATCTGGGTGACTTTACCCAATTTGTCATTCACTTTGTGCCCGTGCTGTGTGCATCAGTCTCCACAAAAATAAGTTGTACAATGTAAAGGCAAAGGATTTATAGGTAAGTCCATTTTTTATCAAACAGTTATTAAAAGTCTTCTACCCCATTTGTCATGCTTGTTTTTCTTCTATGTCACTTACCTATCATGTCCTGTACCGTGGAGCATTTTTTACTGGATTTGTTTGCTCAGCAATGACAGCCCCTTCCTTTGCTAGCTGATCTAATGTTTGGTTGGCCTATGTGCTTCATCTTTGGTATGTGCGTTGACCTTATTTATGCTTACTATGAAAGGATTATCAACTTTTATCAGGTTCCCAATTTCTGTTAATATTTCCTGATGGCTGACTGGTGTACCATCAGCTGTAATCAGGCATCTTCTTGCATCTGGAAAGGAATGAGGTTAGGGTTTGGAGTACATACTCACAGACTGTATGTATGTTAACAGGTTTGGGCAGTAGTAGAGCTTGTTTGACTGATTCCATTTCATCTCTTTGTGCTGAACTTCCCCCAGGAGACTTTATTTTTGTTATAAAGCATTCCCTTTCAGAGATTCAATATCTGGAACCATCTGTGTACTAATTTGTTTTTTTCACTACCACCCAGAGGTGCTCCTCATCATCTCTCAGGTCAGGACACTCATGAGATTCCCCCAGGTAGGGAAAAATAAAAGACTTCCGCTGACAGCCATTTGGATGCACCTTAGGGTTGATTTGCTCAAATTCCAATCATTAGGCTAGGGTCGTCTTTATCCAAGGTGTCTCTGCCTCTTAGAAAACTCTTAAATGAAAGGCTAATTTTATTAGACTTTTGCCACCTGCTTTGTGCTTAACTTACAATTCAGTAAAAAGCATGCAGGGAAGGTTTGTCATTTTGTAATTCTGGAAAATGAAAGGACAGCACAGTAGTGCATTTGGCAGCTTGTGTACAACTACTTGTGTTTTTTTCATAACCAAGATTTAAGAAACAGGAATATTAATTTCTTCTAAAGCAAGGGTATGAGAATTCAGGACTTTCTGACATTTAACTTTCATCCTACAATAACCACATTCACAAGTTAAAATCTGAATACACATTTTAAGAGACCATAGGAAGCAAAAGTTTATGACCTCAGCTCATGAACTGCACTGAAATAATGATTCATTGCTGTGGCAATTGTTTATATAGGTACATATAATAAAACAATGTCGCTGTCCAAATCCACCATGTTAAAAAATAAAATAATAAAATATGAACAGCAAACAGCTCAGCCTTTCATGTTCTCTAAGCTTTACAGACCCGTTCTTGTGCATAGTATGTGTGACTAGCCTGGCTGTCAATTTATGAACTGTAACATCACAGAGCTAACACTAAGGTAGGATAAAATGAAGGCACAGTACCACTGGGACAACTATCCAGCATTAACATATTAAACTGCATAAAACCAATTCAGCCTGTATATAGTAGGAGATGTAGTTTGACAAGTTGGCAATGATCACTGCTGCAGCTGTCAGCCCTCTCCCTGCCTGGGTTGCAAAACTTGCAGTTATTCTACCAAGTCATGCATTGGTCATGCTTTATGGATTTCCTTCTAGCATGTATTTAACTGTTACTTCAGTGGACAACTTTACTGTCTCACATTCCTTCACTCCTTTCTCAAGTCGACTTAGAGCTGTGGAGTATTAACCAAGAATCTGATACCAGGATCCCTTTTTTGTAGCACAGTAACCACCATAATTTTTCTTATTGTGACCAGACTGTGTGGTGAACTCCTTTTCTGTTTCTTAAAGCTCTTCTCTGATTTTGAAGAAAACTGATAGTTTCATTGTCCCAACTGAGATGCTCATTCTCCCTTCTTTTTCCTTTCAGTTTGTCAGTCAAGGGTCTTATTTCATCTGTATTATCAGATATTCATTCCATTGAGAAGCCAAAGATTCTTAGGGCTTACCTTAACCCCGTGACAGTGTATGGAAGTTTGTTTGTTTGTTTGTGTCTTTTGGCTTTTCACGGTTAGGGGTTGCCACAGCGGAACTCCGGTCCGCTAATGATTGGCAGTAGAGTTTTACATGCTCGCTTGCTGGGCCTAACGCACAACCTTCAACGAAGGAATGGCCGTTCACGCATGTCGCGGCTCAGAAGATGCTCTAACTGAGAATCAAATGGGCAACGTCTAACTGTGAGGCGACAACGCTACCGCAGCATTGGTAAATATGTAATCAGTTGCTTTTTGTCTTCACTAATACACGTTTGTCTTCCTTACACTGTCACTCCCAAAAAGTAACAGAAGCCTTGAAGAGCCAACTTCTTTTTTGAAGATTTCGTTTTAATCCTGCTTTTACCATTGTTTTATTGCCTGTAAGATTTCTTTCAGAGCTTGCAAATGCTGCTGCTCAGTCTGTACATAACCTAGTTGGTATTTATACACGTTTTTGGTCTAACAAATATCAAAACTAAGTTAATTGCTTTTAATTTTACTCGCTGATACTGAGTCTGCTTTTCTTTTTCCTATTTTCTTTTCTTTTTCTTCTCTTTGCCTATTTTTTTTCTCTTTCCTTGTCATAGATTCATAGATTAGTACTAAGCTAACTGCCCTTGCGAGCCATTTTAAGCCTAGCCAAGTATCCCTTGTGAGACTCAAACCCTGTGTTAATGTCCTTCTCTTCTTTTAATTAGGTCCCTGTCCAGCTAGACCCCCCACCTTGTGGCCATCAATTTTTAGCTATGTTTTCTTTCTTGTTACAGTTATTACATTTTCCTTTAAACTTTCCTCTTTTTGTTGTTTCTTCTTGTTTTGGGTTACCTCCCTTCACCTTTTGGCTTATGATTAGGTGATATAGCTTGTAAAATTTCTTGGATTTTATTCCATTCAGTTCTACCTTTCCATTTCTTTTGAATAACCTTTTCCCTATTAGCATCATAGCAGTAGTCAAAGAACATAGGTCTTCTCTGGACCTCCCAGATATTCTCTTCCCTTGTTCAAGTTTTTTTCTCCCCGCCTCTCGGTCCATGGTGCTTCATAGGGATCTCATTTTTCTCCTAAATATGTCAGTGCTGCTTGTAATTTTAGAAGGGTTAGGGGACCTATAAGTAGGTCCATTATCTAGTTCCTGTGTAACTGGACACATTGTCTTTAACTTCAGTGCTTTCTTACATATTGGGGCAGTAGGAGTCACTGAAGGAGTGTAGCCAGATGATGGAGGGCAGCTATATTCTTTACACTGAGAACTGGATTTAGGAGGAATTTCTGCAAGTTTGTCCCAGTCTGGTTTGAATAACTGGTATCCCCATTCAGAAGCTGTTTGCCACACTCCTTTTATTCCCTCTAGGAGAGTTTTCCTGTTTTTTTTTTTCACCATCATCCTCCTTTTTAGATGCAATCTTAATCAAATGGCTTCCTGTAGACCTGTTTTTAGTGCTTTTATTTCTTGATTCCAGAATTTATTTTTTTTTCTTTAGATTAAATATTTGTTCCTTTCACTCCGTCATCTTTTCCTTTAACTGTTCAGTCTGGCTTGGGGTTACCACCTGTCCCACTTTGAGAGGGACAGTCCCTCTTTGGGCAGTTGTGTCCTGACAAAAAATATTAAAAAGGGCAAATGTCCTGAGATTGTAGGACATAATTATGTCCCATATTTATGTAATAGTTGCATAAAATAGTTATTTCTGTATCTAAAATACCTAAATGTTACAAGAAACATAATAAGCAACTAAACTGCTACAAGAATAAGCTTTTACTTAGGAAAAAAAGTTAAGTTCTATCCTTTGTACTGACCGTGGGTACGTGTCAGCCTGTAAAATCTGATGTGTGTCCCGAATATGTCCCACTTAGGCCATTTGAAAAGGTGGCAACCTGGCTGCATATTTCTTTATATCATTGTGTCCTTTTTCTTAATTTTATTACATTTATATTTTTATCTGCTGCTGCTTTTTTTTCTGATTCCCCTATTTTTAGATGAGAGCATCTTTTTGACAGGGCTGCTATAACCTTGTGTTGTTCTTGACTATACGATTCATGTATAGCATCTAGTAAGAATTGTGGGGTCTATATTACGTTATCAAATGTTAATTTGTTCGAAAACGTAAATGTCAACCCATAAATGTAGAAGTACCATAATAGCGAAATCTGAAAATGTCGAAACTCAGAAAGTCGAATTGCCATAGTTGGCCCACTTCACATCATGTGCCTGTGTTAATGTAAATGCTTATTAGTGACATCAAACAATACCGTAATTTACATATACAGTGTTTAAATAGCATGTGAATGGCGCAACTCAAAGTGTGTATGAAATTATGAATATATGTGTGCAACACACGCTACCTGTATAATGTGCAACAACAGTGTTCCTCTCTAACATAAAAGTGGTTTAATACAATAAAGGAGATATTATATACAAAAGAAGGTATTCACAATAAATGGTGCGTCTTTGTACTGCTTTAACGCAACTACACCTTCAGAAGCATGGCTACAGCATTTAGAAACTCTGCTGTAGAATAGTCCGTTCTTTTGTTTAAGACTACCTGCATACGAGACTGCCTTTCCATAGTTTTCTGCTTTTTTGGTTTCGGAGGATATCCTGACTTTAGCTGTAATCTGAGCTCATTTACACTAATCTGTTCTCTTACTAGGAGGTCAGGGACAGCTGGAATTTTACAAATGTTCAGATACCATATAAATATCATATAACAGATATCGTAGACACCTGTGCCAACCCTTTATGTAGTTCTGCATTCATTGCAAAGATAAGTCATTTAGGGTAAAAACATTCCAAGAAGTGATTGGAAATATTGGCAGAAATCTTGAACTTGCAGTCATTCTAGTATGCTGCTTTCTAGGATGTCCTAAAACATAAACCTCAGAGAAGTATGTCAAGAGCTGTATACCTTCAGGTGGAAAAGTGTCACAAAGCTTGCAGAAAGTAGGAACTACTTCAGTTTCAGTTATAAAAGATAGTGTTATTAGCTTTTAACTGCCAGTTGGAATCTTGCATAATTGCCATAAAGTGTAGCCAACCCAAGAGTTTGAACTTTGCGCCAGACAGCATGACCAAAGTGAAACAAACAACCCTTACTTGTCACAACACTAAAGTTACGCTTCACACTCTTAATTGCTGCCATCTCAAAGTCAGTAACAATAAATTGTACTGTAGGTTCACAATTAACTGATGACAGCAAATCAAATAGACACTCCATTAAGTAGTAAGCTTTAAATGACTTTTTTGACATTAAGCAGTATACCAACGGTAAACTTTTAGTGTTTTCTCCAAATGTTAGTAAGCCATGTATGGTATAGAGTTGCCGACAAAGTCTTCCTTTAGTCAAAAATATGCCATCCATAAACCAGATTTTACTACAACACAAATTTTGTAGATTTTCTTTAGTAGTGAATAGTAAGACATGTACATTGGTGTGTAAATCTACCATTCTCTTTTGAATGACACTACCTTCTTTTAAAGAATAGTTTGTAGTGTCTGTTGTGCTTAGTGTAGTACCTACAGTATTGTAAGTTACCATCTTTTGATGTCTAACACGGTTCACGTGTTGTAGCATGGATTGTCTGGATGGTAAGCTTACAGTTGTTTCTATAGAAGTACTTGCAACAACATCATCCACTACAAGTGCTGGTGTGTTCTTACATAATCAAGCACTTTCTTTTAACACATGACATGCTTGATACTTCTCAACTTCAGTTACATTTGAAGTTTGACGGTGTGCCGCTGATTTTAACAATACCTCACCATCTGCTTTTTTACAGTGATTGCTCTCCCTTTGCCTTTATGTAAAAGCTTTAACCTACTACACCAGTAATTTTTACGTTTCACAGTCTTTTCTAAATTATAAAGTTAGCCATCTACATGTAACATTTGTTTGTTCTTTTGAGACATTACTGTCTCGTAACTGTTACTTAGAATGCCAGGAGTCGATTGTGAAGTGTCAGCCATAGTTGCTGTTTCTATGCACTGTAACGCACACACACTAACATATTGCATTAGTATTTATACAGTGATGGAACATCACTTCCGGATGACAACATACTAAACTTGTAGTTTATTATTATGAATGTGACATATAAATGTATGCTGTGAAAATATAGTTTTCACGTGCAGTAAAATTAGAAGTATGAAGAGTTGTTTCGTACCCAATTACTTTTTCATGAATAAGTGTGACGCGATGCTGTACGGATGTGATATGTCATTAAGTTGCAGTGGACCAACTATAACTTTTCAAAAATGCTGATTTTGGCATTTTCAGATTTTGCTATTATGGTACTTTGACATTTACGGGTCGATAATTACATTTTCGAACAAATGAACATTCGATAACGTAATATAGACCCGGACTGTGGGTCCCCTTTTTGTAAACAGCTAATACTTTCATTTTCCCCTGTTTGAATGATGGCCTCTTGACTTAATTCAGAAAACTCAAATTTAGAACAACTACGGGTCCCTCTTTGGGGGGTGAGTTCCTAAAATTTTGAAAACATTTATTTGTGAAAGATTTAAAGCAAGTCTCGGACTCTACTTGAAGCATTTTCTCTTCAAATGCTTTAGTGTGTCTTAAGTACCTACTTTTGGGCCCAGCTGCAGATACTTCCTCTGGCCTAATATCTTGTCATATATCTCTGATGTTGTTATCTTTATTACTCAGTTTTTCAGGTCTTACCTTTTAGTTATAGCAACTGTGGTGCTTTGCTTCCCCACATTTAAACTCTTGTTAACATGCAAATCTTCACAGTGTCATAGGTTCATAGGTAGGTACTAGGATATTGGCCCAAGGGCCTACGTAAGGCTAGCCAACAAAGTTCCCTGGCTTACCCCACCCAAGAAAATTATTTTCCTGTACCACTGTCAAGCAGAGACACAGAAGTGATCCCCGGGGTGTATTTCCTATTTCCCATCCACTCATCAAGATTTTTCTTGAAGAGTGCTAATGAAGAACTTTGTTTGACATAGATGGGTAGCCTGTTCCACAGTATGGGAAGTCTCTGGGACAGGAATTTATCCCTCCAGCATGTCCTATTTATTGTGGTGACAAGGTTTAGGTCCCTAGAGCATGTAGCTCGGAGGGATTGGGATTTCTTTAGGTGTAGCATGTCCAGCAGCTCTGGGTTTGACATAGCTTTAAATGTTAGGCAGAGATCACCTCGGAGTAGGAGATGTGCTACAGAGTAAAGCTGAAGTTTTTTGAGGCGGTCAGTGTAGGGCATTTGCTTGAGGTCAGTAATCCTCTTTGTGAGGTACTTCTGTGGCCTTTCCAGCTGCTGCAGATGTCTTGTAAGGTACATTCCAAAAGGGGCATTGTACTCTATTATGGGTCTAATGAGTGTCGAGTAGAAGGGAACAATGACCTCTTTTTTCCTGGATGAGAACCCTTTTTATGATGAGGTGTGCCATGTAGAAGGACTTTCTGACTACTGTGGCGATGTGACTATCAAAGGAGAGACTACTGTCCACCTGGGTCCCAAGGTCTCTTATCACACATACGGTGTTAAGTAGATTGCTGCCTATGTGGTAGTTCATGGGTACAGAGTTTTTACCAAAGGGGATGACACTGCACTTTTTGGCATTGAGCTTGAGGCCATGGCTCTGACACCAGTCATCTGTCTCAGCGAGGCCCTTCTGTAGGAAGTCCACATCATTTGGGGACTTGACTATGGCTCCTAGTTTGCAGTCATCTGCGAACTTCATTAGCCAGAGGCCTTCTGTGGTAGCCTGTACTTCAGAGAAGTAGATACCAAACAGGAGAGGTCCCAGGATGGAACCCTGTGGTACTCCACTTGTCAGTGCTTTGAGGTCAGATTTAGAGTCTGCAACTTTTACAGTGTGGGTTCTGTCAGTGAGCCAGTTGGCAACCCATCTTGTGACGTAGGGATTTATACCTAGTTTAGTGAGTTTAGCTATAATTCCAGAATGGGGGATGGTGTCGAAAGCCTTGGGGAGGTCAAGATAGGATGTGTGAACCACCTTACCCACATCTACGGCTTTGGTGACTGCCTCAAAGAAGTCGATCAGGTTCAGGAGGCATGATCTGCCTTTCACAAACCCGAACTGGGTGGGATCCAGAGTTTGGAGGTTACCAATGTCTTTGTTTATGAGTTCCATGATGATACATTCCATGGCCTTGCAGACCAGGCTCGTCAGGCTAATAGGTCGATAGTTCCCAGGATCAGTGGTGGCTCCCCCTTTGTGGAGCGGAATAACTGTTGCTGTGTGCCATTCAGTGGGCACAAAGCCTGATGTGAGGCTATTATTGAACATGGTGCTTAAGTGGGGAGCCAGTTCATTCTGAAGCTCGTGTAAAACGCAGCCTGGGATGTTGTCCGGTCCCATGGATGCTGTGATTTTGGCTTTAGAGAGTGCAACTTTTACCTGCGTAGTTGTGATTACAGGGAGTCTGCATTCTTCCTGTATAGATATGGCCCCTTTGGGGGGGGGGGTAAAGTAACACTGAACCTATCTGCCAGGAAGTTGGCAATATCAGTTGGTTCTGTAATTTTCATGCCTTTGTGCTGTAACTCAGAGCAGATCTGGGTGTTGCCATCGAGATTCTTGACATAGCTATAGAATGCTTTGTGGTTGTCCTTAGAATTAGTGGCAATTTTGTTTTTGTAGCTAGCTTTGGAGGATCTTATAAGGGATCTCAGCTTCTTACTGAGGCTGACCAGGGAGCTCCTCCACTCATGGGATTTTACTCTCTTTTGCAACAGTTTCTTCCTTCTGTTGTACAGTTTGTTTATGGCAGGGGACCACCAGATTGGCTTCCTTTTTTGGAGGATAGCATCTTGGTTCTGTTTGGGATAACACGATCCATGCACTCATGTAAGTGTTACATAGAGTGCATTTGTGTAGGATTCAGCAGTTGTAACTGTATTGTCCATCTGCATGGGTGTCATGAAGTTCAACACTTCTGTCTTAAGAAGCATGAAGTTTGCTTTGGAGAAATTTTTTACCATGGTTTCTTTAATGGGGGGTGGGGGCAGGATGTGGATATCAAGGGTGATTAGCTTATGGTCGGATCGGACCAACGAGGAGTTGACTTCAGGTGTGGAACACTGGTCACTCATGTTGATAATTACTAGGTCTAGGATATTGTTGCCCCTGGTGGGGGTGTGGATAAGTTGATCCAGGGCAATGGAGTTTATGAATTCCAGAAAGTGTTGAGCTAAGGAGTTGGTACACGAGTAGTTTTCCCAGTTAATGGTGGGGTAGTTGAAGTCGCCCATTATTAGGGTGTTTGGTTGAACTCTAATATTTTCCAGTACATCAAGAAAAGAGGAATGGAAGTCCTGGGGCATGGTGGGGGATCTGTAGCAAGCTACAATTTGGATTGCAGTTTTGCCAAGAGTTAGTTGCACTTGGATAACCTTGGATGCATTATGCTGAGCAACTAGCCTGGAGGTGTGGCTATCCTTAATGAATATGGACACATCTCCGCCTTTGGTGTTTCGGTCCAGGTTACATGACCGAAAAGTGTGGCATGACTTATAGCCTGGTAGAGCAGGGGTGCTCTCTGGAGCTTTGAACCAGGTCTCAGTCACTGCACAGATATCAATGTTCTCCATTTTAAGGAGTGCCTCGAATGAGTGCATTTTGAGATTTAGACTTCTAGCATTGAGTAGCATTACCTTCAGTTTTTGCTTGCCTGTTCCTGTCATGGTGGTGAATTTGATATTTGAACCTTGCCTAAAAAAGGCACTATAGGGGCAGCAAGAGCCTTAGCCAGGAATCCCAGGGGTGACAGGTGCAGGCCATCTGTGGCAAAGCATCGTGGTCTGTCGACCATATCATCCCAAGCAGACTGATACTGGATCCCTTTATAATGACAACAGAAGCTTAGCCAATTGTTGAAGTCAATCATTTTGCCCTTGTACTGCGGTATCATTTGGGGTGATGTCAGAATGTTACTCAGGGCTAGGGTCATACCTGCATGGGCTACAAGATCGGAGAGCTCTTCCATGTCTCTTTTCATGTAGTCCAGGGAGGCACATCTCAGGTCATTCACACCAACATGGACAATGACAGAGTCATATTTGTACTTGTTGTGGAGTGACCTGAGTGCATGGGTTATGTGGCGGATCCTGGCACCCGACAGGCAGCTGACAGTAACCTTCTCCTTGTTTAGCCTGGTGAGTGGGACATCAGTGTGCCTGACTATAGAGTCACCTATGACTAGTGTGTTGGGTACATTGTTTTGCCTTATTGGCTGTGGTTGAGTGGCACACTGAGTCTGTGGGCTATGTGTCATTTGGGTTGTGTTAGGGGATGGAGGTTGTTTGCGTTTCTGCTTTGGAGGTCTCTGCTGCTTAGGCAGATTATTATTGAGAGCCTCTGCAAATGTTTTTGTGTTACTATGTGTGGATTTTGGTGGTGTAGATTTAGTGAGACTATGTGATGAGTGTGGTGTGGTGCAAATGTTTACCTTCTCCTCATGACTGTCAAGTTCAGTCTTGTTTGAAGAGAGCTTTACCTCCAGTTTGGCTAGATAAGTGCATCTCTCACAGGTTGTAGTGTTGGGCGGTAGGAGGAGAGGGTTGTCTGTGTACATGAGGCAATTTCTACATTGCCTCAAGATGCCCAGATTCATCAGCTAGACAGGAGAGAACACTGGGAGCTGACCCTTGGACATGCAATTGTCCCGCAATTTTAAGAACTGTTTGGATGTTCCCCATAAATCATAGCTTCCCACATTCATTTTTACTGTTCTTTATTAAGGAGAATGAAGTTTTAGTTCTCTGTTGATCTTAAGTAACAAAATGTAGGAAAGACCTCACTATGTCAGCAGCGTGGAAGTTTCCTCCCAGTTAATCTACTCAGTCAGGGATCTGCAGACTCTTCAACCTCCAAACTCCTGGGCTGATTGTGTCCGTACTCTGCAGTATGGCCACTGACGATTGCCACTGTCTTCATTTCCCAGACCTACAGGGTCACCAAAGTGAAAACAAATCAGAACTCAATCTATGAGGAAAATAAGACAAGTGGGTAAATAATAAATAAGCAAAGCATCACTGGGTTAGTGTAGTTTATTAGCTTGGAATCAACTCCCAGAAATTACATTTGAGTGTCAGCATTCTGTATTAGATTAGGAAGAACAAGTTTCAAACTTTTCAAATTTCTAATCTATTATCAACAAACAAAAAAAACTGAAAACAAATACAACACACAATTTTTTTTTCCTAGGGAAAGAATTTTGCTGTTCAAAACACAGACACAACACAAGCACACACCACACAATCACACACACACACACACACACACACACACACACACACACACACACACACACACACACACACACACCTAAAATTTTACACCTAACCGTACACTAAACTATGCACACACCACTAATTATCCACTTACCTTAACCCAAACCCTAAGGTCTGTCACTATCGCACACTCACCTCACCCGTGCCCTAACCCTAACTCACCTACCCCACCCTAACCCTCACGTCCACACAATTGTACACTTACCTGAGCCACGCCGTAACCCTAACTCACCTAAGCCGCCCTAACCCTTACATCCACACAATCGCACACATACCTAACCCGCTCCCTAACCCTAACTCACCTAACCCGCCCTAACCTCATGTCCACACAAGTGCACACATACCTAACCTGCACCCTAACCCTAACTAACCTAACCTGCACTCAATCGCACACTTACCTGAACCCGACCCGTAACTTTCCACCACAGCGCTGAAAGTACCGAAGCAACAGAAATGGACAACCGAATTCTTTCCCTAGGAAAAAATTTGGTTTTCTGTTGCTTCGATATTTTCAGATTTTGCTGAATAGGAGTCGATATTAGAACATTCGAAGTTTTGAAACTGCGATGTTCTAATATAGACCCAGCATTTATGTAGTTTCAGAGTATAACAGTCCTGCATCTAATGCAAAATTAGAATTTAGCTGTTATCCTTTAAAGGTTGCTGTTTCACAGAGCTAGCTTCAGAAATGTTGCCTAAAGCATTTTATTTTAAATGAGCTATTGCTGCTGTAAGCATTTCTTATTAATTCAGCTTCAGTATGTTATTATTTAGATTAGATTATTGTTACTACATTTGATATCTGTCTGTGATATACAATAACTAGGAATTAATGGTAATTCATTGGCAGCATAAATGTAAAAAATTCAACAGTAATCCAACAGTTGATGTAGAGCTTAATATAATCAGATCAGTAAGTTTGCAGTAAACTGTCATGCATCTCAGACAGCACACAGAGGCAAGATGTGTTTCTGTTTCTCACATTTAGGCAGCATATAAAAGCAATGCTGTATGTTTTGTCTTTTAAATACACATCATTACACTTATCCATCATTTATAAATACTTTACTTTATATTTTTATCTTTTCATATGTTTAGAAATGTTTCTGATAGAACATTATAGATTGATACAGTTGAATGTCAGTGTATCTGTGTGTGAGTCAGTGTGGGGCTGTTCCTTCCATTATGCTGATGTTTAGTTAACAGATGCTAAGTTTATCCCAGTAATAGACTGAAAGTGTACTTTCTGAGAGCTGCTACTCATAACTGGTTTACATCTGCCTTTTTAGTGGAATTAATTTCAATCAATTAAATGTTCATTTATATCTGTAGCTGTGCTCTCTCTCGAGAGGAAATTTCTACAAGCACTACACATTTCTTGTCTGTGTTGACTGAGACCCATTTAGCTGGGCAGTGTATTTTCTTGCAGTTTTCTTATTCATTTACATGTTTCCACTGACCACTGACATATATGTAAAAGGTTGCCCACATCTTATTCAGGGATGACTTTGTAAGCTTGTATCTGCTTTTGAGGCTCTAATACAGTAACATGTATGTTCTCAGTTATTTATATTTATGTTTAAAATGATTTGCAAGTCATCAAGACAAAAGAAATTAAATAAAAGATTCCATATCTTGACTACTTTCATGTATATTTACCCATATCCCAACTGTTTCTTCCACAATCATCTTCCTATTTCAGCTAAAACATTTCCCTCTTCTTTTTCTTGTTATATAACAAATCCTCCTATCTTTTCCACATCACCCATATTGTCACAAATAATACTTTATCGCATTTAGTGATGTCACATTTCTTTATCATGGACCGGAGTTCCGTTGTGGCGACCCCTAACCGGGAAAAGCCGAAAGACACAAACAAACAAATCATATAATGTCATATATCATATTTATATTTATGCATAAAATCCTTCCTATCTACATTAATATTTAAGCTTTTTATTCTTTTTTTATGATGTAAAAATATTTTGTTGCTTTATCTTTATTGCAATCAACACATTTTCTTTCCTCCATTACTGTATATTTTATATTTCCTTTTATCAGCAACTTTAGTAAAATTTTCCACAAAATATCTCTGCTTCATAAAATTTTTCAGACCTTTTTCTTCTGTTCAAAACTCCAAGTGGATGAACAAACTGGTAATAGCAAAAAAGCACACTGGTGTAGCCCAGATAAAATCACCAACCTTTATTGAAAGTAGCACAAAAAAACTCCACTAAGCGCTTTCACCCTGGTAGGGCATCTTCAGAGTCAGTCAATAAGTTTCATCAAAGTCTTTATAAACACCTTTCAATCATCAATATAATCAAGTCTAATTGGATAACAATGAATCAATCACCTTATAACCTTTTGTGAATTAACCCTATGGTTGTTCATGAAAATCCTTTTTCTGTAGTATTTAGGAATCAGTTGTTCATTGTGATACACAATAGTATAAGGTAATAAGGTAGTAGTACATATCCTATTTGATATTCAAACATAAATTGATTAGTAAAAAATAAAATTAATATGTAAAAAGTGTGAACCGTGGAAAATTAAAAAATGGAAAAATAATAATAATAAGAATGTAAAATTATAAAAATATAAGCAATATAACATCCATACAATAACAATAAAGTTGATCATAAAGAATAGTAATACCAAATGTGGAACCACAAGTAAATGAATGGTACTCATTGTTCAAATATACTAAATGCAAGCTGCCTTATGTTTCAATATGCAAGCTAGGGATAGGGTGCCATTGATGCCAGGAGTGTTACTGGCATCTAGACGAATCTGCCAAAGGCATTCCCTAACCTCTAGAGTAGTTTCAAAATCTCCTTCAAAGTCTCTTGTATACAGTCTATCTATAACAAAAAATAAAAATTTATTAAAATTAGGACAGTTGTTCGTATGGTTGTATAGTGAGTTGGTAGATTTCTTGTTTTTAATGTCCCTGTAATGTTCTAATATTCTATATCTCAACTTTCTCGTTGTCATGCCTGTATAAAATGCTGGACAGGAAAGACAGGTGGCCACGTATATTACCATATTGGTGTTGCAGTTGCAATAGCCCGGACTCCTTAGTGTCCTCTTAAAGTTTCCCACAGAGACATAGGGCCTGTCGTTGATGTATTTACATGCTTTGCAACTGCTGCACTTAGCCATCTTGGCAGGTCTTTGGCCAAAAGATATCGGTGTTCTCTCTAAGCACTCCTTAATATTTAAACCCCTACTCTTAATAAAAAGTGGAGTCTTACCTAATGTTTCATGTAAATCTGTAGGGACTGTATCTTCCCATGTCCTTTGGATAACATTTTTAACTTCAATGGCTAGAGAGTTGTCTGCAAAATCATTCCAGTAGGGGTATTTTTATTACTTTGTTTAGTAATACCCGATTTGTTGGTGTCAACCGTCCTTTGTGTGTCACTCAAAATGGGGATAAAATCAGTTGCCCTTCTCCTAGTGATGTCAAGTTGAAGCATGGTAAGCATGTCCAACGGGTAACCCCTTTGGACAAACAAATCCCTCAAAACCCGCATTTCATCAATAAATTTGTTGTCCTCATTGACAATACGTGACACCCTAATCATCTGTCCTTTGGCCACGTTCTTCTTAACATAATAGGGATGACAACTATCGTAATGTAAAAATGAATTACTGTAAGTTTTCTTCCTATATAAATTGGATTCTATTCGTCCATCATTAATGTATAATCGTAAATCCAAATAATCTGTCATCTTGCTGTCAACTTTGTGTGTAAATTTCAAAAATTAAGTGGTGTTATTTAAGTATTTTATAAAGTCCTCTACCTCATCACAAGTACCTTTCCAAAGGAACAAGAGGTCATCCAGGAATCTCAGGTAAATGATCAACCTGGATCTAAATTCAGATTCTAGCACAAATTGTTCCTCCCATTCAGCTAAGACTAGATTGGCAAATTGGCAATTTCCAATGGGTGGAGATGAGATAAAAATGATGATGTATAACCAATCTCCAGGAAAGTCTCCTGGAATAAATGGTATTCTGGTAGATGTTTGGAAGTTAGAAGGGGAAAAGTGATAAAGACCTGGTGGGTTTTGTCTAACAGTATTTAAAAAGGATGGGAAGCACTAACATTCTGGAAAAAAAACTGTGGTGGCTGTAATACCTAAAGACGGTAAAGAATCATCAAATACAGCTTCATAATAGGTCCATTTCACTTTTAAGCAATGAATATAAAGTGTTTATGTATATAATGGCTAAAAGAATTGCAAAAGTGTTGCCAAAATTGATGGGTATGTGTCAGTGTGGTTTTATGGACAGGAGAAAAACATTTGACAACATTACTAGAGTAACAGTGATCCAGAGGGAAGCAGAATGTGAGAAAATATCAGTGCTTGTTGGTGGGTCTTGATGTAGAGAAAGCATTCAGCAGACTAAGATGGGCTTTTATGACTAGAGAAGTGGAAGCATTTGCATTTTCTGATACAGTAATAAAGATAATTTGACGGCTTTTGAGGCATCGGAGGCAAATATCAAAGTGGGGGGTTCCTTGCAGATGACTTGTGTCTGAACAGAAGAACCAGGCAGGAATATCCTCTTTGCCCTGTGTTGTGTGTGTTATATTTAGAACCATTTGCAAAGGAAATAAGAGACTCATAAATTCAAGGATATTTTTGGTATGATATTTAAGAAAAGTTGGCTTTATTTGCAAGTGATATTATTTTGTACCTGATAAAACCAGAAAAGGACACCCCAGTGTTGGAGAACATTTTGAGACAGTTCCGTGTTTTTTCCGGATATAAAATTAATGAAGATAAAACAAAAGCTGTAGCTGTAAACTGTGTACCTGCACATGAATTGGTGCAGCAATACCCATATTTATGGGGACGTGATAAAATTAAATATTTAGCAGTATGGTTTAAAAAGGACACTGTTATGGCAGCGAAGGATGTGTGGTAAGAAACTAAATAAAAGATAACACAAAAGCTCAGAAACTAGAAGCTCTTGCCTATAGCTATGGATAGTGAGATGCAAGCAGTGAAAGTGTTTTTAGTCCCTTTAGTTTTATACACTGGTCAGGTATATGTTTATCAACCAGAGAAGTTGTGGATAGAAATTAATAAAGAGTTGAAAGATTTTATCTGGGATGGGAAGAGGGCAACAGTCACATGGGATAAGTTGATCCTTCCAGAAGAACAGGGACGTTCAGGATTACCACATTTGAAGGGATATTTTAGAGGTACACATTTAAGGCTCCTGCGCATAACACAACCAGAAGGCTGCAATTTAAAGTCAGAAATTGATTTTCAGATTTTTTTTACCCTCCTTCTCCAATTTTTCCAAGAGATTTAATCTTCCCTCTTCAACTTTTAATAAAAAGCAAAATAATTAATCTTCAACAATCAGCTGGTAAGCAGATGTTTAAAAAGCAGTGGCATGGCGGTTCCAAAAGAAAGCTGCCCCTCCCCCAGAAAAAGACACTCTAAGATGTTTGAATGACTGTGAGGGACTTCCATTCCCCTCCCACCCTGTCAGTCCCGTAATACTTCCAGAAAGTCTGAGCCTCCATTTCTCTGTGCAGTAGACTGTTTCAGACAGGTGGGTTCAGAGAATAATCCATCAAAATTACAGAATGCAGTTGGAGACTGTCCCTCCTTTTCAGAAGATTTCACCTCCTCCATTAGACCAAACTCTTCTTTATCCTCTTGTCAGTCTTCATATGTAAGCTCAGGAGATTGTAGAAACTATTCCTATCCGTCATTTTGGAGAAGTGTTTTATTCAAGGATGTTTCGTTGCCAAAGAAAGAAGCTTCTTGGAGACCAGTTCTGAATGTTTCCATCCTAAACCAGTTTGTGATAGTACCCATGTTTAAATAGTATTACTTCACAACTTGTTATTGCTCAGTTCACCTTTGAGTTTTCTAGCCACCTTATATTTAAGACATGCATATCATCACATTCCTATAGACCCAAATTTCAAATGTTTTTAAAGTTTTCTGTGTCTGGATCACATTATGAGTTCTCTGCCTTACTCTTTGGGCTATATAATGCTCCAAAGTTTTTACAAAGTGACTAGCTCTTTTGACAGCCTACTGCAGACTGTAAGGTATTCACATATTCCCTTATTTAGATCACTTGCTTATCTTTGCAACATCTTTTACAAAGTGTCAGAAATCTCTCAGTTGGTTTAGGGATCTCCTGCACAGCCTGGAATTCCAGGAGAGCATTCACAAGTCTTGTCTGACTCCTCACAGGATTGATTTTTCTGGAGTATCAGCTGGATACCTAACTCATTTCAAAGAGCTTTTCTTCCACAGGGGGAAAAACAGATCTGTATTTAGATCTATTTGTGAGGTTTTCCTCTCAGACTTCCATCTCAGTAAGGGAATTCCTCAGGATTCTGGGTTTCATGACATACATGATCATCATATCTTTTGCAAGACTCCACATGAGAAAGATACAAAGGTACATGAAATCTCAATGGCCCCAGCTTCATCAAACCTGGGCTTTTCATTTTCCAGTTTTCAAATTTGTGAATAGGAAGATGATATGGTAGAGACACTAAAATTCTCAGAAACCTGGTCTCCCATTCTCCCCTTGTGCTCTAGTAGTCAGTCACAGTAGACACCTCAGACTTTGCTTGGGGTGCAGTGCCAATGGGAATAAAAGTGCAGGATCTTTGGAACAAAAAAAAAAGACAGATCAAAACACAAATGTAAAAGAGATGTTAACTCTCATAGATGCTTTTAACTCGCACAATTGTCTGTGGTTCCTGATAACTTTAAAAATGTTTACAGACAACATCACAATGATGCGATCACAAACAAGCAAGGGGTAACCAGATCTTACTGTCTTTGCAGACTAGCCATGAGTGCCTGGGATATAGCTTTTCAGCACAATGTCATCCTGCAGACATCTTACATTCTACCAGAGCAAAATTGTGTGGCATATAAGCCGAGCAGGACCAGGACAGACCCTCATGCATGGAAAATGAATCAAAGGGTCTTCCAACATATGATCCATCTGTGGGGAATACCTCAGATAGATCTTTTTGCCTCTACTCTGTACAATTGGTTGGCAAAATTCTGTTCCAGGACTCAATGTAAGAAGGTCTGGAAGGCAGATGCATTTTCTTTTCCTTGGACAGGAATGATCCTGTATGCTTTTCCACTAATATCCAGGGTACATGACCCCAAACAACTGGTACCGACTGTCTGGATTATAGAGTTTTAATACCTTTTATGCACCTTTTTTGAAGAGGACATGCAGCAAAGGCAAAAAAAAAAACTGCTACTAGAAAATCATATATTAGCAAATGGAAAATGTTTTCAAGTTGGTGCCTAGAAAAAAAGCAGCACCCATTCAGGGCTAATGGTTCTCTAGTTCTACATTATTTGTGTGAGTTACTATCCCATAGCCTATTTTACTTCTCAGTAAAGGTTCAGTTGTCATCCATTTCATTATGTCTGCCCATGGATCTCCCTTTTTCAATGCAGTCTCATTTGCTGCTGGGTACAGGCCAACACGGAAGGACTGTGGCTGACCAAGTTTGCAGATGACTGCAAACTGGGCGCCATAATCGACTCTCCAGCCGACACAAGCATCCTACAAAAGGGCCTCATAAAAACGGACAACTGGTGCTAGAGCCATGGCCTCAAGCTAAATGCCAAAAAGTGTATAGTCATCCCCTTCGGCAAAAACAAAGTGCCCACAAATTACCACATAGATGGTAATCCATTAAGTACGGAAGAAGTAATTAGGGACCTGGGGACCCAAGTTGATAGCAATCTCTCATTTGACAACCACGTGGCCAAAGTGGTTAGAAAAACATTTTATATAGCCCCCCCTAATCATGAAGGGATTCACATCTAGATCAGGGGAGGGCATCGTGCCTCTTTACTCATCTCTCATCAGGCCCATAATTGAGTACAATGCCCCTTTTGGGATGTACCTTACCAGACACCTGCAGCAACTGGAAAGACCCCAAAAGTACCTCACCAAGAGGATCAAAGGGCTCAAACAGATGCCATATGCTGCCCGGTTAAAGAAACTCCAGCTCTACTCAGTGGCATACCACTTGCTCAGAGGCGATCTATGCCCGACGTATAAAGCCATGTGCAACCCGGAATTAATGGACATGCTGCACCTCAGAAAATCCAAATCCCATCAAGCTATGTGCTTGAGAGACTTGAACCTCAGCACTGAAATAAATAGGACATGCTGGAGGGACAGATTCATAACCCAGAGGCTTCCTTCACTCTGGAATAAAATCCCGATCCAGGTTAGGCGGAGTCCCTCATTGACTCTCTTCAAGAGGAATCTTGAAGAATGGATGGGAGGTAGTAGATTTACTCCAGATACCACTTCTGTGTCACTGTTAGACAGAGGCACAGTATACTAACCTCGAAAAAGGGCATAGCAAAATTAATTTAAAATGGGTGGCGAAAGCCAAACACACTCTGGCTAGGCTTGTAAATGCCCTAGGGCAGATAGCCTAGTATGAACCTATGAACCTGTGTGAAGGTTTTTGAAAGGGATGTTGCATATGAAGCCTCCGAGAAAACAGGTGGCTCCTCCTTGGGATTTTAATTTTGTGTTAGAAAAACTAACTGTATCCCCATTTGAACCAGCCCATCATGTTGACTTGAGGTTCTTGACATGGAAAGCAACCTTGCTTTTTGCTCTTTCTTCTGCAAGAAGAGTACCCAAGTTTCTGAGTTGCAAGTTGGTGGGTCAGCTGTATCTCATTTTCCACAAAGACGAGATTTATTTGAGAACTAATCCTTCTTTTATGCCTGAAGTAGTATCCACATTTACTTTAATCCAAGCTATCCATATCCCTTTATTTTTTCCCCAAACCAAAAATGTGGAATAAAGGATACTCCATACCTTGGATGTTGATGTACAACTCCAGTACTGTCTTGATAGAACAAAATATTTTATAACTTTTGATTAATTGATCATTTTTGCGATTGTAAGAAGAAATGATAACTAGTGTCTAAACAGATGATTTCCAAATGATTGTCTCATGCTATTACCTTTTGTTACTCCTGCCTCACCAAAACTATTCTAGGCATGGTCAAGGCTCATTCTATTAGGGCTTTGGATTCATCTGTGGCTTTTTAGAAAGGCTTGAATTCTGGAAGTACTCTAGAAGCAGCATGGTAGTCCTCTGTGCATACAGTTACAAAGCACTATAAACTATATTCCTTCTCCAGGTCTGGGACAAGCTTTGTTAGGACAATTCTCCAGGGGACCCTCATCTTGCCTCCTGCAAGTCTATTTAAGCTGTGGTAATCTAGCCATATAACTGAGGCTACTGCAACAGTGATCAATATTAAGAACATAATACAATTGGGTAAGTAAATGTACCATAACAATAGATGTCAAAAGATCACTGCTACAGTAGTTGCTGCCTTTTTCCATCCCCCTTATTTTAGGTAGGTTTCTATGCCAGGGTGTGGACATTTATTTTTCTTTTCCTATCATTGTCCTGCTCAGGGCTTTTAGCCTCATTCATTCGCTCTCTTTCTCTCTGTTGGCATGAAAGCTGTGAAGGGCTTGGTGCCCAAACCTGACTGTTGGTGATGTTGGTGTTTGAGATGACTAATGGTTTGGGCATGTGGAAAGTGCCCTGAAACTTTGGAAGCTGGCTCATTGTTATATTGTTTGTAATGTATAATCTATATAGCTTAGTCTACTACAGCCTACACAGTCTACACAACTGTACTTTCTCCATACTTGTTACTGTTTTTACAGAATTTCCAATTTTCTTTCACTTTCTGCTTGTCCTTTTCCTTATATTTTTTTCTTTTGTTATATGACACTTTCGTTTGCTGCCTAATTCTCAGGTTTGAATTCCATTGCCATTCCTTTCTGAAGTGCTTCTGTCAAACCAAGCAAAGATGTCTTGTTAGATTTCTTCTCTTCATGCTTTAAACATTCACTATGACAGAATACATTTCTTTTGTGTTGTTTGGCCTTACAGATGCCATTCTGTGCCACTAATGCATCCATATTATCTAAAGGTTCTATATCTTTCGCATTAACCTTTTCTTTAGCTAAAAACTTCAGGTTTACTGTACTGTTTAATACAGGAGTACTAAACACTTTGAATGTTCTCAGTGTTCTGTTCCTCCATCCTGTCATTCTGATTCTGGTTTTCTACTCTCAGGAACACATTTCCCTCTCTTCACAGGTCCTCTACCTTTTTAAAATGTTTGAGTGACGCACTTGTGTATCAGCTAAATCCAGAATACCTTTTTTATTAACCTGCCTCAAGTTAGGTCCTTTCCTCCTTTACTTTGGATGGATACCACCCCTTTATTTCCTTCTTTTTCCTTTTTTTACCCTTTATTTGGAAAGGGTAACTCAGTAGACATATCAGTTCTAATTCCTTCTTGGTTCACAGATAACTCATGCTTAGTCTGTCTTCATTTGTATTTTCTGCTTTATACTAACAAAACTTGGCGCATATCTCTGCACTGTCTTACCCATCTTATTTTCTATTCTTGCTGCCTTCTGAATATCTTCAGTCAAGGACTACTCTTCAGTAACCATTTAAATTTATGGAGACCGAATAGCCTAAAGATTGGACTTGTATATACCACATTTGAGATGCTATCTCCGAGAATATTCCCTTTTTATGTTTGGGGATGCAGGGGGGTTTGCCCCCAGCAAAAATAATTTTTAAGGAGAAGAGTAACTTTTGCAATTCGCTGTTCTCTAGGTTTTCTGTCTTTTCTTTCTTCAGCTGTTTGGCAGTCTGCATTTTGAATGCCAACATTTCAATATGAAGCCCATTCTTCTATCCCTGTCCCCTGTGTCAGTACTAACAGTTGTTGTAGGTTATTGTGAACATTTTTGTTGTCAACTGATTCTTCCTTCATTCAGTATTGACATATATTAGCGTTCTGGATTCAGTATTCTTCATCAACTCCTTTCTAGTTTCTGTACTGGCATCCCTTATAATTGTGGATTTGGTATTTCTCATTAGCTTATTTCAAGTTTCTGTACTTACAACTTATCTTCTGCTGCCCTGTTGCCACAGCATGCTTCTGATAAAGGACATAATGTGCTTTTATCCTTTCTAGCCTCCACTAAAATTTGGCTCCTTGTCTTTCAGACTCTACTCTTTATTTTTTGCTTACAAGTTCTCTTCACTAACCTGCTACATAGAACACATTTTCACTTGTTTTGAATTCCTAGCTTCATCTCTTCAAGAATCCTGCTAGACTTGTGCTCATGGTTACCTTGTCTCTCAAAAGAGACTACCTTTTCCTTGATATTGTTTTCTTTATGCTACTATTTCTCTGTCTCATGGTAAAGCAACACCACTTTCTACTAACTTTTCCTTCTCTAACTTGCTTTCATTCTGTCTGAGGATGAATGCTTACCCCCTCCCATGCAATGTTTCTTTTCTGTATGCCTCCTGAAAAAGGTACCTCAGAAAACATTTCCTCTGTCATTGTTCCCACTTTATTACTTATTACCTAAAATCTAGAGACCTGATTTTTCTGTCCTATACTGACATAAGTGGGCTTAGAACTCTGGTCAGGTATTTCCTCTCTGTCCTTAAAGAACACCAATGCAACCAACTTTTATTATTAAACTCCTAATTCTCTCACTGCACTCTTCTGGTGCATAGAATGTTCATCACTCCCATTGCTACAATAGCCTTTATGGTATATGGGTTGTGTCTTGCCCAAGACACCACAACTGGCCAGCTTCCAAAAGCTCTGTCTTCCTCCCATGCTTCCACTTTGCTGATTGGACAATCCTGTTGAGGGAAATTCTGCTGTCCAAGTGGAAAATCTTTGGAATTTTCTTGCCACCTCATGAAGAAGCAGCTCAGAGATTTCACAAGAGCAGCAGCTTGCTTCAGTCCCCTTCTAGCAGGTAAGTCCCCTTTTGGGAACCCTTCCACATAGAAATTTTACTGTGTGTGTGCGTGTGTGTGTGTATAAAAAATATTACTTACTTTTATTTTAATTTAGCAGTTTTGTCCCTTTAAGAAACATGGTATTTTCTAAAATTTGAAGTTTCATGTCAGGAGCCAATATTTTTAGGTTTGGCTAACTTGGGGGTTAATTTGATGTCTAAATGTTCTGATTGTGTACACTTTTTTTATTTTAAAAGGAAAGTTTAATATGGGGAAGTATTTTAGTTGGGCAGGGATTACTATGGGTTGTATAGTGCTTGTTTTTATGCCGTGTCAGTTTACCCGCCATTTTTTTGCTGTCAGACTATTTCATTTAGAGGGGTTTCTTACAGGATTTTAATGTGCTAATTATGCATTGCAGATTTGATGTCAATTTTCATTCTGTCCTCGACTGATGGGTTTGGATCCAACTCAGCTGCTGCAAAAGCTCATGGCAATTTAGAACTCTCAAACTTTTCCCGTAACCCCCATTACCTCAGATCTCATTATTACCTTAGATCGCATTTGCCGCTGTTAGGTGAAAGACATGGTGATTTGTGTCTCAAGTTTATTTGGGATAGATAAGTGCTTGTGTTTAATTTTGTTGACAGATAATCTGTCTTTAATCTCTCTTTACTCTTTCCCTTTTATTGTACTAGTGTACTCTAGATACTATTGCTAGTATCTCTTTCTCCCTGTTTCTCTCCTTTACCCTTCTATATTTATCATAGTCCTTACTACTTTTGTAGGTAGCCTCTTTTTCTTCTTCTTTAAAAGAAAAAAAAGGTTTTCATTGTATTGGTAGTTATTTGCTTAGTCTTGTTGCCCTTGTTGTTTGTACTTAGTTTCTCTGTGTAGTAGTTACTATAGCCATTTGTTCTGAGCTAACAAGGCTGACAAAGAAAACACCCTGCCGGTTTTAAAAAGTGTGGCCAAAAAATTCCCTTCTTTGACTCGTACATCCTTTGTGCTTATTGCCTTGGCCCACTCCACCTGCAAGAGAGTTGTGCAATATGTCACCTGTTCAACCTCTGAACATTAGCGGAATGCAAGAACAAATTAATCTTAAAGGAACTTTAACCATCTTTCTTTGGTGATGCCATAGCTGGAGAAACTTCCAAAAAGTTAACAGACTCATCTCTGAGCTCTTCTTCTGTTTCTTCTAAGACCTCAGAGAAAACTTTGAAAAGACCTTCTTCGGATCCTACAATTTCCTCGGATCCTCCCAAGAAAAAGAAAAATAAGCTATCAGATCCAATCTCCTCGGATAAGGCAAAAGTCAAATGTCTTTGTTTTGATCAGACTGTTTCTTCAGATCCAAAGTCTTCAAAAACTAAGGTTTTGCTGAATCTGAAGATATTGGCTCTACCAAGACTACTGGACATACTTCCTAGGACAAGGTACTCACCATCTGTGGACCCAGTCCCATCAAGAGTGCCTTCTCCCTTTCTTTATAGACCATGTTCGCCTTCCAGAGAGTCTTCTTGCTCGTCTTGAAGCCTCACTGTAGAAGATGTGGAGAGGGTAGTGAAACAGATCTTCTCAGCAGAGAGACACCCAATTGTTGCTTTGGCTCCTACCCCTTTGGGTCAAGAAGCCCATACATCCAAGACACCACCTCCAACTCTTCCTCCTGTGACTCCCTCTGTGGTTTTTCAGCCCTTGGATCTGAGTTGTCCAGGCCTGTCTTCTTCAGATCCAAAGATTGTTGCATCCTCGGATCCAAATCTTGGTCTGAGTTCTTTCGTGCTGTTGGATCAGGAGAGCTCTTGTAGCTGACTCTACCCTGTCTGATCTGAGGTGCTTCAGTCAACTCCGAGGGATTCAGAGCTGTCTCTACACCTCAAAGCTTAGGCAAGAGTTAGTTTGGCTCTGACTTTTGCCTCAGGGTGACTTTCTTCATAACAGGGAAGGAACAAGGATCAGAAAGCCCTCCTTTTGGACCTGGGTTCCTATCCCTCTCCAGAAGGTCAGCCTTTAGGACTCTGGAGAGAGCCCTGTCAACTACCATGACCCAGACAGGTCCTATCCCCTCAAGTTCTGCATCTACATCACCTCTATCTCTTTGTCAAGAGTCTGAGCTAACTCTCCCACAGGGACAGCCAATACCAAAACCCCAGGATTCCCAATTGGGCATTTCCACCTCTTCTGATACCTCCCCAGATTATCCCACTGAGGAGGTCTCTCAGAAGAAGACATGTAAGAAGAAGCATCTGGATTCTTCTGAATCTGTCACTGAAGACACAGATTTTGAGGAGGGCAGAGAGTCCCTATGGTCTCCTCCTGTGGACTTCTTATTCAGACACATCCTTGAAATCCTAAAACAGTGAGGTGGATGGAAGCCCAGGAACTCTTCATCGGAGGAATCTGTGCTTCTGGAGACATTTGCTACAGAATCATCTACTTATTGGGTGTTTCCACCTGCTGATGAGTTCCTTGAATTGTTCTTGTGGTGGGCATGGGAGGAGTCTGACACCATTGAACCCATTCCAAGAAAGCATGATAATATTATGACCCCCCCTCCGGAAGATGAGCAGTTCTGGTCCAAGGGACCCCCTTTGATGCCATGGTCATAGTGGTTGCCACCAGAAAGGAGCTAGATGAAGAAAGTTCCACTATTCATCCCCCAGAAAAGGAGTCACAGTTGATGGACAGGTTTGGGAAACATGTCTACACTTCAGGGACATTTGCCTTGTGGTCTCTGAACTATCTGGCACATTTCACCAGAAAGCAGAGGAATCTGATAAAGGAACTCTCAAATACCCTCACAGGAACTGTGTCTGAGGAGGTGAAGGATTCCATCAACTCACTGCTAGTGACCCTACAATTGATACTGAACACGTCCATGAGACGTATTTCCAGTGTTGCAGAAGGAACTTCAAGGGCAGTGGATTCAGGCGTAGTCATTAGTAGAGACACCTGGATGCATTTTTATGACTTCATGGAGCCTTTTAAGTGAACATTCATCAATGTTTCTTTTGATGGCACATCTCTCTTTGGCCCCAAATTGAAAGATACATTGACCAGGTGTGAAAAGGATAGTAAGACCCTTCCTACTGTGGGTATGCATTTTTCCACCCCCAAAGATCCTTTTCAGGGAATCATCAAGGGGGTGGAAAGATGTGGTTCAAGAAATCACAAGGATCTTTCCAGGACACACATGGAGGGTCTTCCCCCAGAGACTGAGGGGGAAACTCAAATGGTAGGTGACATCCTCGTGGCAGAGGAGGCCCTCAACATCAACGGTCCAGAGAACCATTCTTTGGCAAACCCTTCCAGTGCTCTTGAACGGACGGCTGATTACTCCCTTCTGGAGGTAATCGGGGGTCATTTGTCTCCACACCGGAGAGCCTGGCTAGAGATAACAAAAGATAAGTGGGTGCAGAGGATCATATCCAGAGGATATAATTCCATTTTCCCTTCTTACTCCCAATTCACCCAGTCAGGGAGATCAAGCAGCTATTCACATATAAAAGCTGATAAACAAAAGAGTCATCCAAGATGTCCCCCCAGACCAGAAAGGATCCAGAACTTACTCAAGATTCTTTTTAGTGCCAAAGAAAACAGGGGACTGGAGACCAGTTCTGGATCTCAGCAGCCTGAACATATTTGTTGAAAAGACAAAGTTCCAGATTGTCACAGTTCAGTGTATTCTTCCATTTTTGGAAAAGGATGATTGGATATGCTCAGTAGATCTCCATGATTCGTACTGTCATGTAAAAATAAACAGGCAGTCCAGGAGATTCTTACACATCTGGCTAGGAGCCAGTCATTACCAGTTCAGAGCACTGCCCTTTGGTCTCGCCATACTCCCAGAGTGTTCACCAAATGTGTGGCAGTGGTAGCAGCTCACTTGTGACGACAAGGATGCTTTGTGTTTCCATACTTAGACGACTGCCTCATTACCACTCCAGCCAGGCTTCAACTTATCATGGCAAGAGAAGAAGTCATCCACTCTTGCACAAGTTTAGGAATAACCATAAATTTCGAGAAGTAAAATCTGGAGTCAACTCAAATTGTAGAATTTAAAGGAGTGCTTCTCAACACAAGGTCAATAATAGCCTCCCTTTCCCTTTCCAGAGTTCAGACTTTAAGGTCACAAGTCAACAAGATACTTTGCAGTACCACGATCTGAGCTTGCCTAGTTCTACAAATCTAGGATCAGTGACATCAGTGATAACCCTTGTTCTGCTAGCCAGGTTTCATGTGAGGCTTCTACAGTGGATGCTGGCATCTCAGTGGTCGATTCTTCAACTACCCTTGTCTGCTCCAGTATGAATTAACTTGTGCAAGAAAAGACTGATGTGGTGGGTTCAATTGGAACAACTGCTACAGGGCCATCCATTTGTCCCCTTGCAGCCCAAGGCCATAGTGACCATGGATGCTTCCCAGTTAGGGTGGAGGAGGGGGCATTACTTGGAAAAGACAAAATCCACAACCAGTAATAAAGGTCCAGGAATGAAAAATGCATGCCAACCGAAGTTTCATTACTTCAATAAAACACAACAGGACTGAGCGCTTTCGTATAAAAATACTTAATCAGAATCAAATGCATAAGCACAAACACCATCTTTAAATACTCCTCCCTATAGTCACATGATTCATACATCATAGGTTACTGCTTAAAGAAAAAAACACGTTCCTGCCTAAAACATTTTTTAAAAGACTGTTTTTAAATTTGCACTACACATTGACACAAAATGAGCTTTCACAAGCCTATACATAATTATTAGCTTCTGCTAAAAAAATATTTGTTAGACAATCCCTGATACACACATGAATGAATGTTAGCTATACAATATAGGATTTAAGTTTTAAGACTCTAGCTATTGACATCCCTTCATTAAGACCTGGAGGGATGGTTGCATTTAATCTGAACTGCCAATGCAGTTCCCTTTCTTCCGACTTATAATCCCATGATCCCACCAAGGTCTTGTAACACTTGTTCCAGAATAAAAAAGTGAAAACTATGACTGGGGTACTCAATAATATGTTTAGCCAGGGCATTACTGCTATCCTGCTTTCTAATATCTGCTTTGTGTTCATATATACGTTCTATCATTTTTCTCTCTGTTTTACCAACGTAATATGCCCTACAGAATTGACACACGGCAGCAAAAACCACCCCAATGCTATTACAATTGCAAAAATTCCTAGATCTAATTGTCATCTGGTTTAAAACCAGAGTATTCCCTTCCAAACTATCATTGCAGTAATTACAAAAGCCATATTTATAGGTGCCAACCCTTTCATCACTACGTCCATATTCACAATACACAGATGTATGTTCTAGGGAATTTTTGATGGTCCAGCCTCTTCTAAAACCACAGATGGGATATATCCTAATTTTTCCCCAAATTCTTTAAAAAGGGAAAAAATCTGACAGTTTTTGGTCAATAGTCCCCTAATCTGGGACTCTTCATTACAAAACTCCATAACAAAAGCTTTTTGCACATTAAGTACATCAGTATGTCTCCTAGAAAATCCCCCTGTGGCCAAGGTGGAAGAAGAATATATCAAGGCACTGTATCACCCTTCATTCTTCTCTCCATGATACTATCATGAATCTTAGCTACTGTGCCCTCAGGGCATCCCCTCTGAAGTAACATATGCCCCAATTTTTCACATTCTACGGCAAAGTTATTATGAGAAGAAACCATTCTGCCCACTCTAATATATTGACATTTTATTATTCACATTTTTTGATGAAAAGGGTGGTTACTTTCAAAATGTAAAAAAATGTTGCTATGTGTGAGTTTTCTGTAAATCATACTAGTCCATTTTTCATTTTGATGGTCTTTGTAAATGGTGATATCTAAATAATTAATGCTTTCCAACTGAATGGTATGAGTTGTGTCTTTCGGCTTTTCCCAGTTAGGGGTCACCACAGCAGAACTCCGGTCTGCTAATGATTGGCAGTAAATTTTTATGTGCCGAGTTGCCGGCCCTGATGCACAACCTTCAATGAAGGTACGCCCATTCACGCATGTCTCCACACAGAAGACGCTCTAGCTGAGATTCGAACGGGACAATGTTTTACTGTGAGGTGGCAACGCTACCACAGCACCACCACCGCAGTAAACTTCAAAAAAGATGTAGAGGAATTAATACATTCCATAAAGCCCTGAATATCCTCAAGAGGTCTATCCCAGATGATAAAAATTTTGTCCAAAAAATGGAGCTATAATTTCCAAGGTTTAACTTCAAATTGTCTGAAAAGCACATACCTTTCCCATTGCGGAAGAACTGTGTTAGCAAATAATGGGGGCCAATTTGCATATCGGCATACTGGAGTTGAGAGCAGTGCTTTTGGCATTGCAAACCTTTCAGAACGCTCATCTGTCAGGAATGATTGCAGTACAAATAGACAAATATGTCAGTACTTTGGTACATCAAGAAACAAGGAGGAATCAGATCGTACCCTCTGTGTCGGGAAGCACTAAGGATGTGGCAATGGGCAAAAATCTTCCAACTGCTTTCTCTTAGCAACACACATTCAGGGGAAGTCCAGCATCTCAGGGGAAGTCCAGCATCCTAGCAGACAAGCTGAGCAGATGCATTCTGTTACCTCACAAATGGTCCTTCAACCAGAAAGTTGCAGAAAGATTTTTCTGCAAGTGGGGCCAGCCTTGCTGCAATCTCTTTGCATCTCCCCTAAACAACAAGTGCTGCAGCTATTTTGCCCTAATCTCCCAAGGGGGATCACCAAGAGATGTTGTGCCCCATGATTGGCCCCCCGGATTGCTTTACTCATATCCCCCAATTCCCCTAATTCCAAAGCTCCTTCAGAACGCTGCAAGGTTGAAGACCAGTGTCATTCTCATTGCCCCCTTTTGGCTGTGACAGATTTGGTTTCCTTTCCTGTAGCCTCACTTAATTCCCCAATCCTGGATTCTGGACCCAGTTCCGGATCTCCTGTCTCACTCAATAGGCATGACACATCTGGACCTTCCAAACCTCAAGCTGACAGCTGGGTTTCTCCAATTCCAATAATAGCCAGACAATCATACCTCTCAACCAGGAAACATCAAAAATCTGGACAAGGCCCTTGAAAAATAGGTACAAATCTGTATGCTTATTAACATAAACTTTGCATACATAATTATGTAACCCCACCCACTCCAATGGAATGTGGTATGCCAACTTTCAAACGCAAACTGAAGAACAGACAACCAAAATATGGCACCAGAGTCCCCCTGCAGCCATTTCAATGTCCCATTACCTGGCTATTTCACCCCATTTACCATAAACACTAATGTGTGCATGCATAGTGCTTTACTTCTACAATGATTATTTGGATTTTATTTTTACATTTGTAGCACATTGCACAGATACTAATAGATATCTGCTAAATAAAGCAATACTTTCTCAGAATGAAAATAGACTTGGCATTAAAACTTCTCTGTCCTTGAAACTCACATTCATTGAAACAGCATTGAAACCCACACCACATCAAAGAAAATGCATCTGGCCAGTGGTGGATAAAGATTATCTTTGGGCTGTTTTCAAATCATAGGCTCCTTGCACACAAAACAAGAAACATACATGCGTTCTTTGATACACATTCCTGATGGTAAATTATATTCCTTGTATAATACAGCACACTTGTTAGACTTAAGTTAGAGCGCATTTTAAATTTATTGTTTGAACATTTTTCCAGTACGTAATGAAACAAAATGCATGAAAAAGTAATGACAAAACTGCCCAATTCACAACATTTCGATCATAAAAGTCTACTTACACACACACTATATATATATATATATATATATATATATATATATATATATATATATATATATATACATATATACATATATATATAAATTATAGTAGTGTAAGCCATAGGCATCTTGCACAGCTTTTCGCACTTTTCAATTTCAGTTTTTTTTTGGGGGGGGGGGGGTACAGGGCCAAAAACTAGGGATACATTTTACACATTGGTTGTATAATTTTGGAAAGCTGCTAGAATAAAATGTGTTACCACCATGCATTTCACTCCCAAGTCTTGAACCCAGGACCATGTGTACTATAGGCAGAGCAACATACCTCTATGCCAAATCAGCAGTTTCCTGAAAGAAGGTAGTAAGACTGAAACTTAAATGGCCATCATTTAGTGAACTCAGTTCTCACTTCTCACCATAGCTCTCAACATCTTTGCACAAAAAACCTGGACAAAGCCAATAATGGGGGAATACAGCCCCAAAATAAGGACAAATTTCAAATACTGATCTGATAAACTTAGAAAATTGCTAGAATAAAATATTTTGTTACCATTTATTTTCTGAAATATGAAGTGTGAAATTTAAAAGCCTATCATTATTTAGTGAATTCAATCCTTCAGTGATTTGCCACAAAAATCCTAAAATCCACAGATTTAATGAGGAACAGAACAAAAATATGAGGCATAAATTCACAAGTAGTGGTGGCTAAGGAGTTTAGGAACTTTTTACCTGTACCCAAGGTACAGGGTTTGAACCTGAGTACCTCTAGCCACCAGGTGTATTCCCTTGGGGGAATTTACACACACACACACACGCACACACACACACACACACACACACACACGCACGCACACACACACACACACGCGCACACACACACACACACACACACACACACACTCACCCCTTTGGATAGGACAACAGACAATTACCTTAAAAGCAAGCGGGAAGCAGCTTTTCAAATACCGTTCAGAAGCAGCAAGCAATGCAGAACAAATACTGCATCCTGAAACGAGTCCATTCAGGCTAAATACCTTAAAAGCTAACTAACTGCAGAACAAATACCTTATCCATTCAGAAGCAGCTTTCCACTTGCAGAACAAGAACAATTATCGTTCAGAAGTAGCTCAAACTCCGTTCACTAGAAAACTCTTGCAGCAACCAATTGCTCTGAAAATAACTCCATAACGCCATTCACTAGAAAGCTGGATGTCTAGATGCTGTTTCTTTCTCACTGCAGATTCATTCATTCAAACAGTAGCAGCCAGCCAGAAATGTATGCACGTGAGCCCTTGAGCTCAATTCCGACAGGCTGGCGGAGCTGATGTGATCGTGCACGTGATGATGTCAGCTCAAAAAGAGAACAAAATTTAAAAAAATAACTGGGAAAAAATTGGAAATGAAGGGGTGCCACTCTGGAATCATAGCACCCCATTATTTGGACCTCAAAACTCGATAAAAGCAAGTAATTTGGTATGGTTGGGAGGTATGCAGACAATTGATGCTCTTGTCTCCTGTTTTTACAACTTGTCTTCCCTTAAGCTATCCAGTAGGATACTTTAAGCTAGTAAGTGGAAAAGATTTGTACACTGAGCTCTTTAAAAAGCATGTAGATCCTTTTTCAGCCCCAGTCAGTCATGTATTGGAGTTTTTGACATGACTTTTCAACCAAGGGGCCAGTTCTTCAACAGTGAAAGTCCAGTTGGTAGCAAATTTTAATTTCCAGATTGGTTTTGATGGCTGTTCACTGGCCTTTTATAAGCTATGTAAAGCCTTTTTACATGGCACAATTCTTCTTTAACCTCCTTTTAAAGATCACATACCACCATGGGATCTGAATCTGGTACTGCAGTCAGTTGATCTTCCATCCTTTGTTTCTGCCCATGATTGTGACCTTAACTTTTTGTCTTTGAAGACTTTATTCTCAGTTGCCATCACTTCCATCATATGAATTTTAGAAATTCAGGCATTGTAGGTGAAACCTCCTGTGACGTCCATTTAATATCCCACTGGACTTCCACCAATAATGTGACATCTGGTTAATATCCCACCAGACAGCCACCAATATGTGATTGTGCCCCACTTAAAACCTGGGTCAGTAAATAAGGAGCCTCTATCCTCACTACTGACTCCATCGTGGAAGGGTCACGGAAAACACCAGACCACAGAGTACACAATAGTAGAATTCCACAATTTCCCTTAAGAGCACAACAGGAACTGTTTCCTGGGACTGGACTATATAACTCTGTCCACCCCAAATGTATCCCCTTAATGTACACCTCAGAGCAATGTGTTTCAGTTTAAGACCTTTGACTCACTCACACTCAAAAATTGAAATCTCACACACTCAAACACTTATGGGAAGCCTGACACTGATTTTTAGCTGTGTTCCTCCTCAATACAAATGGCAAATGCTGCCACCAGAGTCAGACAGGTCTACATGACCTTCAAAGGGTGGTCAGTTATTAAAAATTAAATATCAAAATAAATGATAGCTATGACCAGAAGAGGCCAGGCATTCAATGTGACCTGGGCAGTATCAAATAGGTATTAACACTCTCTAATCTCTAAAGAACACACTGATTGTCCAGCCATAATGTAAAGTAATGTAAAACATTTAGCAAGTAAAATGATTACAAGAATACAAATCAGTAATTTTCAATAAACACCAGAATTCAATCACCAGAAATATAAAATTAAGCTGTAGGATAGAAGTCTATCATCTTAGAAAAACTCTAACTAAACTTTCCTAATCTAACTAGAGAATACCAGTTCCTGATCTAATGTAAAACATAACACCAAAGCAAAGGCAGACTTACAGTTTTTTTTGTAAGTCCTTTTTCGGGTATCTGCTGCACAATGCAACTCTTAACTAACTGCCCTTCAACAGACTTCAGCAGTCTCTTTTATAGTCCAGGTTAACAGTCTTAGCTGTCTTTTTTTAAAATAACAGCTGTTTGAAGAAGTTGTTTTTCCTATCAGTCATCTGTTCAGATAATCAGATGGCAACCAGGAACACTCTGACATCACCTACTGATCAGCTGATTCTCAACAGTTTGTACTTTAGAATCTCCCTCACAAACCTGCAGTTAGAACTGCATCAGAACACTGACAGATTATTTAAACATTTCGTATAAACAGGGAAACAGTCAACATTTTAAAAACGTATTTACATTTTCACAGTTAGATATGCTGGCATACAGTACAAGTTAATCTGAGAATATACACAAATCACCTGCCAGACATGCTAACACAGATGAGTGTTTTCATTTCTCCCTCCCTTATGACTCGAGCATGATTTTCAAGTGACCCTTGAAAACTGACAATTGAGAAAAATGGGTCTGTCTGGGAATATTAACCCTCTCCTCTCCTTGACAGTCCATCTGCATTGGCATTATTAACCCCACTGCGATGTTGTATGGTCATATCATATGTTTGTAATCCTAGACTCCACCTCTGTAACTTGGCATTTTGCTTACTAACTGTATTAAGCCATGTTAAAGGGTTATGATCTGAGGAGTCTATATCAGAACATCAAAGTATTAAAACTTCGAATGTTCTGATATCGAACACTATTCAGCGAATGCTAAGAATAGCGAAGCTGCAGAACAGTGAATTCTTTCCTCAGGAAAGAATTTGGTTGGCCGTTTCTGTGGCTTCGCTATTCTTAGCACTGTGGTGGAAAGTTACAGGTTGGGTTCAGGTAAGTGTGCAATTGTTTGTACTTAAGGGTTAGGGGCTGGGTTAAGTGAGTTAGGGTTAGGTCGTGGGTTAGCCATGTGTGCGATAGTGACGGACCTTAGGCTTAGGGTTTGGGTTAAGGTAAGTGGGTAGATAGTAATGTAGTGTATGTTTAGTTTAGTGTAGATTTAGATGTAGGAATTTAAGTGTATGTGTGTGGTTGCTGTTTGTTTGATGTGCTTGTGTTGTGCGTATGTGTTTCGGAGCAGCAAATTTTTTCCATGGGAAAAAATTCGCTGTTCTGAATGTTCGATATTTTCATGTTTAGATGTTTTGGGGCCGATGAAATAGCGTTCACTATTTTCATCTTTTAATAACGTGATATAAACAATCTGAGAGTACAGTAAATTTTCTCCCATAAAGATAGGGCTGCAGCTTTTGCAATGCCCACACTATGGCCAAACACTCTTTCTCCATGGCTGCATAACACTCTTCTCTAGGTTGGAGTCTACAGCTGAGATGTACCACTGGGTGCTCTTCTCCTTCTGCATAAACTTGAAGTACAGCCCCCACCTCATAATTTGAAGCATCCACCTGTACAATAAATTCTTTATTGTAATCTGGGCTGTCAAACACAGGGGTCCTCCCAAAATCTCCATAAGTTTTTGGAATGCCTGTTCACAATCTGTGCTCCACACTACCATGTCCGATTTATTCTTCTTACTTAGTTCAGTAAGTGGTGCAGCTATGGTACTGTAATTGGGCACAAATTTCCTATAGTACTCTGCTCTCCTTAGAAATGCTCTGACTTGTTTCTTAGTAACAGAAACTGGCCACTGTTGAGTAGCTTCCAGCTTGACAGGTTCTGGCGTAATTTTACCCCTTCCCACTTTCTGTCTTAAGTAAGTGACCTCTGCCATGCCCACTTGACATTTACTGGGTTTAATGGTTAATCCTGCCCTACTTAATGTATCAGAGACCCACCTAACATGTTGGAGATGATCCTGCCAGGAATGGCTGTAAATAGCGATGTCGTCCAAGTTTGCTAGAGCATAATCCCCTGCTCCTACTAAGGTACAGTCTACCAGCCTCTGGAAAGTTGCTGGGGTATTTTTCATTCGAAAAGGCATCCTGGTAAATTCATACAATCAGTAAGTGGTTACAAACGCTGACCTTTCTCTAGCAGCAGAAGTCAATAATACCTGCCAGTATCCCTTAGATCAACAGGGGTCAGATGCCTAACCCCACTCAGCTGTTCTAGGGCTTCATCTGTTCTCGGCATGAGGTATGCATCTGACTCTGTGCAACTATTTAGTTTCCTGTAGTCTACACAGAATCTCACACTGTCATTCTTCTTTGGTACAAGCACTACTGGGGGAGCCCAAGGACTGTTAGACTCTTGAATTACCCCCAGTTCTAGCATTTCCCTTATTTTTTCTTTGAGTCTGGTTCACTCTCTAAAGTACTCTATAAGGAACCTGCTAGGTTTTTGGGGTCCTATGTCCATGTGGTACTGCACCTAGTCAGTACACCCAGGTTTCTCTGTGAAAATATCCCCAAATTCCTGCAGTACTGTTTTTATCTCCCGGATTTCATTAGGAGTTAACTGCTACAATATGGCGATCTCTTCCACAGAGGTGTCGATCCTAGCCTCACCCAAAAGTTTGGTTACCATATCCCTTTCAGACTCTTCCTGCCATCCACTATGAATGTTCAATACTAGGGCCTTTCCGTCATGATAAAGTTTTATCATATTCACATGGTACAACATGTGCCCTTGTCTCCTACCTACCAAATTTACCATATAGTTCATGTCATTGATTTTCCTCACCACCTCAAAGGGTCCATTACAAGCTGCTTGTAACTTATGTCTTAACAGGAACAAGTACCATCACCTTCTGTCCCTCAGCATACTCTTGGGCTCGAGCATTCCTGTCATACCACACCTTCTTTTGTTGTTGGGCCACTGCTAGGTACTCTTGAGCTAAACTCATGAGCTCCATAAGTCTTGTTCGAAAGTTGAGAACATAAGCCATAACAGACTCCTTGTGAGATTCACTCTCACCTCCCCACTCATCTCGAATTAAGTCAAAATGCCCCCTCACCCTGTGCCTGTATAACAACTGTAAATTCCTGTAGTACTTCCCTGTATGCAAATAACAGATTGGGCAAATACTTGTCCCACTCCCTTTTAAACTGGTCTGCAAATGCTAGTCTTTGATGTAGAGTTTAATCTCTCCACAAGAGCATTAGTCTGGGGATGGTAGGGGATGGTCTTTAGATGTTTCACCCCACAATGCTTCCACAGACAAGTCAGCAGGTCTGAAATTAAGTTGGCACCTCGGTCAGTCAGTATTTCCCATGGAAAACCTACTCTGCTGAAGATTTCTAGCAAAGCATTTGCCACCTTCTCTGCCTCAGTAGATGACGGAGCTGCCACCTCAAGATGTCTGGTAGCATAGTCCACCACCACCAAGATGTATTTCTTTCTTGTAGAACTTGGAGTACTCAGAGGTCCCACAATATCCAGTGACACTCTCTGAACAGCTCTTCGATAACAGGCAGAGGCATTAACGGAGCCTTAGCCTTCTCCCCTGCTTTACCAACTTTGTGGCACTGTTCACATGTCCTACAATATCCTCCCACATCCCTCACTGTCCCAGGCCAATAGATATTTTGCAGAATATGTCTCTTAGTATGTCTTATGCCCATATGACCTGAGAAAGGAATGTCATGTGCTATGGCTAAAATTAAATAAAATAAAAATGAGACACTCACACTTTCCCACCTATCTGTTGTAAAGAGAGGAATTTAAGGAATGGGTAGTGGATATTATTCAGGAGCTATTCAAGAGGATAGAAATTACTTATGAAAATATAGCTAGGGAGTGGGATAAAATTAAGATGGAGTTTAAATATAGGGAGGAAATAAAAGAAAGGGAACTATGGTTAAGAAGTAACATGAATTATTTAGAAGGACTGACAAATGCTAAAGTATTGCAGAATAGGGGAATCTCACAGAACAAGAGAAGGATCAACTGCAGAATGCTAAGCAGAAAATAAGGGATTACCTCAGTAATATGCACGAGTTTAGAAAGATTGCTGTTAAATCACAGTTTTTGATAATAACTCTAGAGCACAAAAACCTTTAATACAATGACTCAAGCAACAGAAAGTAGAAAGGGCTTATTGCGGAGCCTAAAACAAGGAAGGTAACAAGAGATCTCATTAGAGGTATTAGAAATATTTCAGAAATTCTATGATAGCCTGTATAAAATAGAGAAGTATGGAAATTAAGAAAAGATATAAATGGAAATGTTTATGGAAGAATTAAATATGCCAAGATTAGAGGTAAATGAGGTTCAATTAACAGTTAGGCTAGGAGGAGATGAGCTAAAAATTGTGATGTATATCCAATCTACAGGAAAGTCCTCAGAAACAGATGGTATTCCTATAGAAGTTTGGAAGCCAGGAGGGAAAAAAAACTGATAAAGATCTGGAAGGTTTTGTTTAACAGTGTTTTAAGAGGAGGAGAAGTACTGACATCCTGGAAGAAAGCAGTGGTAGTTGTAATACCCGAAGAAGGTAAAGCTCCATCAGATCCAGCTTCATATAGGCCCATTTCAATACTAAACCATGATTATAAAGTGTTCATGGCTATAATGGCTAAATGAATGGCAAAAGTAATGCCAAAATTGATAGATATGGATCAGTGTGGTTTTATGGAAGGAAGGCAAACATTTGACAACAATAACAGAACATTGATGATCCAGAGGGAAGCAGAATGTAAGAAAATAACATTGTTGTTGGTGGGTCTTTATGCAGAGAAAGCATTTGATGAAGTAAGCTGGGACTTTATGAGCATGGGCAATGGAAGCATTTGCATTTCCTGAAAAAAATTATAAGGTCGATTAGGAGGATATATGAGGGATCCGAGACAAAAAATTAAAGTAGATGGGGTTCTCTCTGTTAATTTCTGCTTGAGCAAAGGAACCAGGCAGGGGTGTCTTCTTTCCTCTTTGTTATTTGCATTATATTTAGAACCATTGGTTAAGAAAATAACGGACTCAGAAATTTAAGTTTATAATCAGTATGGTAGTCAAGAAAAGCTGGTTGTATTTGCAGATGATATTGTTTTATACCTGACAAAACCAGAAAGAGACATTACAGTGTTGTGGAACATTTTGAGACAGTTTCAGATTTTTACAGGATATAAAATTAATGAAGCTAAAACAAAGGCAATAGCGGTAAATTGTGTACCCACATAGGAATTGGTTCAGCAATAACCGTAATTATGGGGTCATGATAAAATTAAGCATTTAGGAGTATGGATTAAAAATGATTATGGTGTGGCAGCTAAGTATATGTGGGAAGTAAATAAGTAAAAGATAATACAAAAAAAATGAGAAAATGGAAGCTTTGGTATATGGCTATGGATAGTAAGATACAAGCAGTTAAAATGTTTTAGTCCCATTTCTCTTATACACAGATCAGGCATATTTTTATCGACCAGAGAAGAATTTGTTTATAGCAATTAATAAAGAGCTGAAGAACTTTCTCTGGGAGGGGAAGATGGCAAGAGTCAAGAAGTGGGATAAGCTGATTTTTCCAGCAGAACAGGGTGGATTGGGATTACCCGATTTGAAAGGGTATTTCAGAGCTACACAGTTAAGGCTCCTATACATAGCACAAGCAGAAAACTACAATTCAAAGTGGAACGGGATGATGATGAAATAGGGGGGAAGGTTCAAGAACAAGGAGAGACTGCTATTTTGGATGCATGTCCTTAAGGAGAATAACAATAACCATACAGACTATTATTTTTATAATGTAGCAGAAAGTATCCTAAGAACTAAGCCAACAAAGGAGTGGAGAAAGGAGATTCTGCCAATAGGGATGACTGCAATTAGGGATATAGACAGTAGGCAAGAGGGTTCTGGAATTTATTGGTGAAAACTGGTGAAGGAACCAAGGTATTGGGAGCAAATAATTAGAGAGGGAAAGGTAGAAGAATGGGAAGAGGCCAAGAATTTATTTGGACTATAGGCTAGAGATTGCTTTCCCTGTCAAGGATTGATATCAGAGTATACGCAAAGAAAAAGCAATAGGAGGATCCGAAGAAAAAGACCAGTACTGGTAGAGTTTCTAGTACAATCTAGAACAGAAGCTGCTATAAAAAAAGGAATAATTAGTAGAGCGTACAAAGCATTACATGATAACTATAAGAATCAATCAGAGGAGGTTAGAAAGTATTGGGAAGAGAGACTGGATAAGCAGTTCACAAAGAAAACACTGGGGGAGGATATATGTGTCTCTCCCAAATATGCAAAAAGTCTAGAAGATTTAGGATCTTATTTATTTTATTTATATTTATTGACATTTGTTAACCAGGTTTGTCCAACTGGGCTTGTGTCCCATTTTCAGTGGAGACCCGAGGAGAAAAGCTCCAGTAATACATTTTAAAACAAGTACAATTTTAAACAATATTGATATAATAGCAGTTATAGCAAAACGATTCACATATGTTGGGATACATGCATGAAGTTAAAGTTGCATTAAAAAGAAGCTAAATAACAATTTTACATTGATATAGTTTGGTAGGTCAGCAATGAACACTTTTTGTTTGTATAAAATTGTGCAAATGCATAGTAGACACATTGGAGATAGAGGTATAATGAGGTACTCAGTATGGTCCTTTTGAGGGTACATAAAGGGAAGGAAGACTAGGTAGGGTCATGGCAAGGGCAGGTTCTGGAATTGAGAAACTAAGCTTTTAGTTAATTTTTAAAGTGTGAGGTGTGGGAGATTTAATGTAAGTCAAGGGGAAGTTTGTTCCAAGCATGGGCAAATGAGTGTTTGTAGAGTAGTTTGCCTACTGACCTTTTCGGGTGGTAGATATTAAGTAATTCTTGGTTAGACTTATGGAGGGTCCAGGATGGGATGTAGATGGAGACTAAGGAAGATAGAGATGGACAGAAGAAGGGTTTATAAAGAATAGTGTGTAGGATATGAAATTGATAAGATAGCAGAAACTGGGGAAGTTCAAGCCATTGAAGAGAGTTTAAAGAAATGCAGTGGTGTGAGTTGCATGGGGAGTTAGTAATGAATCTGGCTATTTTATGGTAAGTCTGTTGCAGTTTGTTTAGAGTGGAGGCCTGGATATTGGTAAGAACTGGGGCTACGTATAAGAGGGGGAGGGGAGGAGGAGTGCCTGGCCCAGGGTAAGTCTAGATTCAGGGGTTAGGAATTTTTTGTTCTGATATAGCAGACCTAGTTTCTGTTTTTTTTTTTTTATACATTGGAGTATGTGTAGGTTGAACTTGAGTTCGTCATCGATAATGACCCCTAGGAGTTTTGTGTGGGTGTCAGGTTGGATATTTGTATTGTTAGAAGATGTAATAAAAAAGGAGGTTTTGTGATGAGAAAGAGAACGGGGAAGGAAAAGTAGGAGTTTGATCTTTTTAGTATTTAGGATCAATAGGTTGTCAGAGAGCCATTGTTCAGTGGACAGTAGGGCCTGTTGGATCAGGGAGTGTAGTTTAGGAATGTTATTTGAGATGGATATAAGTGTGGAGTCGTCGGCATACTGAATAAGGGAGGATTTTTTGCATGAGGTGTAAAGATGTTAAACAAAAGGTGTCCCAAGATGGAGCCTTGGGAAACACCAGTAGAGATGGATAGGAAAGATGAGGAGGATGAGAGCCATTTGACAGATTGTTCCCTGCCAGATAGGTAAATATTAAACCAGGCAAGTTCGGAGGGGGATAGGTGGAGATTTGCGTGTTTGGATAGTAGTAGAGGATGAGACAGTATTTTGAGAGATCCAGGAAATGAGTTTATTGTTGTCTAGGGCCTCTGCAATGACATGAGTAAAGGAGAGGAGGGCAGTGGTGGTGCTGTGGTGAGGACAAAATCCATGTTGGGTAGGGGTAAGTAAGTGGTGTGTGAGGAGGTGATTGAGAAGCTGTGAGTGAATATTTTTTTCTAATATCTTGGAGAGGGGGGACAGAATGGCAATGGGTCGCTAGTTTGAGGGGTCAGTGGAGTTTCCACCTTTGTGAAGAGGGATAGTGAAGAAAGATTTCCAAAGGGTGGGGACAGTTGATTCCAGAATAGATCGATTAATTAGTATAGATACAGGATAGGCAATTAAGTCAGCAGCAAGTTTGAGGAATGTAGGAGATAGATTGTCAGTGGAAGGAGAGCAAGGTTTTAACTTGAGTAGTAGAGATTTGATGTAAGTAATGGGAACTGGCTCAAAAGAAAACAAAGTTGTGTTAGTGGGACTTGGAGAGGTGGGTGTCGAAGTAGAGTTTGGCTTAGAGGTTACCAGATTTTGGATGGAAGAGATAAAATGTTTATTCAGGAGGGTAGCTGTTTCCTGAGAGGAAGAGTTAGGGGTATGGGGAGGGATTAGAGGGCTTTCCAGGATAGAGGATGTTGTTGATAGTTTACCAAAATTTTTGAGGATTGGATTTGTTATTAAGCTGAGCAGAGCTATAGTATAACTTTTTGTCATTAGTTGTATGTTTTTTGCAAAGTTCCTCAGTTGCCTGTATTTTTGAAGAAAAGGTGGTTGTTTAGTTTTAGTCCAGGTTTTCCAAGCATAATCTCTTTGTTTCATAAGGGACCTAGTCTCTTTGGAGAGCCAGGGAGCATGGTTTGATTTTACTCTGATCTTCCCATATGAATACTCTAAGGAGTTTAGAGTATTCATGAAGATGCTATTGAAAGTGCTTACAGCATCGTTTACGGGGAGGTGTTTTAGAATGGACTATTCTATGTTGTGGAGAATGGAGTTAAATTGGGATGAATTGAAAGTTGATAGTTTTCGACTGTCTTTGATAAGGTAGGGTTTAGGAATATGGAAGTAGTGTCTTAAGATGGTGGTAGGGAGGTGATCACTGAGGGAGTTAGATAAGGTGGTGGGATTGTGGTATTGGTGGGGGGAATTGGTAAGGATCCAGTGTATGATGGAGTTGGAAGAGGAATTTTTATGGAAGCGAGTGGGAGATGTTATAAGTTGGTGGAAGCCGTGTAGGTGGATACTGAGTTGGGGGAGTCAGTTGTGAGTTTGGACCAATCAATGTTGACATCACCAAGGATAAGTGTCTCATATGGTATGTTGTGGGAGAACCAGGATAGGATGTTTTCAAGAATGGGCAGACTGTTACCCGGAGGAAGGTAAATAGAGGCAACTGCAAGTTTTTTGTGGGGATTCAGATGGCAGTTAAGGATGATGATTTCAGCTGGGAGGAAGTCAGGAATTGGGGAAGGGTATGGTGAGAGGTTAAGAATGTTTGAGTAGAGGATGGCCACGCCACCACCTTTTTTTTTTACAGGTCTATCAGATCAGAAGATATTATAACCCGGTGGAAGTATTTCACTATTTGAGATGTGTGGCTTGAGCCAGGTTTCAGATAGGGAGAGGATGTGAGGGGTATTGAGAGCTATCCATGAGTGCAGCTCAGTGACTTTATTTGCTAGACTGTGAATATTCAATGAGTAAATAATTAAGTATTTGGATGGAGATGATTGTTGTGACTGAGGTTGGTGACTGTTACAGGAGTAAGATGGGGGCAGTGTAGAGGTACTTTTGGGAAGAGAAGAGGGGCCAGGGTTGGGATAGATATCTCCAGAACAAACTAGGTTTTTTAGTGAGGAGATTATGTGTATTAGATGCTAGATGGAGTTTGTATAGTTTTGACGTAGCTTTGTGGGAAGGTTTAAAAACCTGTATTATGGATAGTTTATATGGACTTGAGATAGAGGTAGTAAATAGATTAGGGGAGATAGTGAAAGATGAAGTAGTTGGATATATGTTGTATGAGTGAGAAGTTGGTGAACATAGGAGTGGGTCAGAGAGATTGGAGTGGTAAGAGGTGGAGATAGAGAGAATAGGGAGTAGTGTAAAAGATATTAGAAAATAATACATGTTGGAATAAAATATGGTAAGATAGAGTAGGTAGAGAGACAGTGGTATAAATGAAGTGGTGTTGACAAGGTTGACAGATTAGTAAGGTGGTTGTGGCAATAGGCAGGAAGTGGAATTATAGTGGCTAGTGGGACAGGAAGGGGAGGGATAGTTAGGTATAAAGGTAATTGGAATGGGGTGGGTGGGAATGGGGGTAGGTTAGGTGAGCGAACAGAGCGGGGCTAGCACCCTGGTCAAGATGAAGTCATAGAAACAATCAGAAAAGATAGTGAACAACTAGCTTGAGAGACAAGGATATAAAGTTTCTAAAGGTATAGTCACCCGAAATAAAATAAAAAGAAATAAAATATGAGCAGAAGTAAGCTTACAAAAGGACACTGGCCTCAAACTACACAAGTAGATTTACTTGAAGGAAACCCAGTGCTGTATGGTTAAAATAAGCTACAATAGAAAGGGGCTTTGCAGGGGGACAGAGATGTATTACTAGCAGCTAAAAGCAGGGAAAAACATAAAAAAACATTAATATGTAAGAGTTTGAAGACAGTAAAATAGGGCAGGTGCACTAGGAAAGGCAATTATGAGTGAGGCTAGAAATGAATTCAGGGAAGGGTAAAGTGCATTACAGGAGAATATACACAGAAACAGTATAAGGATAGTGGGTAACCAAAGAGAAAGGATAGGAGCTACTGGCGTCTGCTTTTCATGGTGACTAGCAAAAAAACACTGTAAATTCTTGTTGTGCTTATAAAGTCTATTATTAATTAAAATATTAGCTTATGTAGTAGTTATTTACTGGGACACATACTAAAGTGGTATTATTTTAAGCTTAAAATGGTGGCTTCCGGACAGATAGAGTTGCAGAATATCTGTTAAAGTCCTCAAATCTGTGCTGCCTGTACTGTGGCCAGGAGAAAACCAGAGGGAAAAATCCACTAGGGCTATAAAAACAGAGAGGGGGGAGATTAGTTATGAGCAAGTAATTCAGGAAAAGAGCGAGAGACAAAAATACCATGGGTAGAGAGGAAAAAATTAATACAGGTAGGCAGAGACAGTATACCTAGCATTCATTTCCATTGTATGAGTGTCTTACACACATAGCTAGCTAAGAACACAGCAGTGTTTACACCTATGCATAAAGTAATGCAGAACAACAGTAGTTAACAACAGCACAGTGTAGACATACACAAGGCAATAATTTATAAAGCAGGAAAACAGAAATCCAGGATACTGAGGACAACAATTGGTACACTTTCAGGCAATAGTTCTTTCTTTTACCTTAGTTCTGCACCAAGAAATTACAGTGAAAATAGTATAGATGCATCTAAATGTGAAGTTAAGGTGGCTGTTGCTCCTTGCAACAAGAAACTTAGTTGGTAAATATGCACATTTACAGTTTTCTTTCATTAAAAACAAGAAATAATATATGTACAATTCAAACTCTAAGCTACCTGTGGTCATAAGGTGCTGGAGCTCCTTGTGACAGGGAAAATAGACTTTAAATATTCACAAAACTAGAGTCGTGAGAAAAAGTACACCAAAACTGCATATGCAAGCAATATTCATCTCAATATAATCACAAAATACTATATGACCTAAAGCAGATAAAGCAACATAATAATCACCAAATATTGTAAGATTTAAAGCAGTTAAGGCAACAGAAAAGGCATCACAAAACAGCTAATACCAATGAATCGAAAGTTTAACTTATTCAGAGCAGCAGAGGCTCAGCAGCATGAAGGGGAAAGAAGGTTTCAAAATGGCTCCTGCTGTTGTAAAGCACCTATGATGACTAGGAAGAGGAAGTGAGGTGAGGGGGGAGGGGTAATGACTAATACTGGGCTGGGCTAGCACCCTGGTCAAGATGAAGTCATAGAAACAATCAGAAAAGATAGTGAAAAACTAGCTTGAGAGACAAGGATATAAAGTTTCTAAAGGTATAGTCACCAGAAATAAAATAAAAAGAAATAAAATATGAGGAGAAGTAAGCTTACAAAAGGACTCTGGCCTCAAGCTACGCAAGTAGATTTACTTGAAGGAAACCCAGTGCTGTATGGTTAAAATAAGCTACAATAGAGAGGGGCTTTGCAGGGAGAGAGAGATTTATTACTAGCAGCTAAAAGCAGGGCAAAACATAAAAAAAATTAATATGTAAGAGTCTGAAGACAGTAAAATAGGGCAGGTACACTAGGAAAGGCAATTATGAGTGAGGCTAGAAATTAATTCAGGGAAGGGTAAAGTGCATTACAGGAGAATATACACACAAACAGTATAAGGATAGTGGGTAACCAAAGAGAAAGGATAGGAGCTGCTGGCGTTTGCTTTTCGTGGTGACTAGCAAAAAAAACCACTGTAAAATCTTTGTTTGGAAATGTTTAAATAGGTATTTTTATACCCCAAGTAGACTCCAAATAAATTTTCTTCAGGTAGACAGCAAATGTTGGAGGTGTGATGGGGAAGAAAGAAGATTTGGAAGATATTTTCTGGAGTGTAATGAGCTGTCAAACTTTAAAGATTCCCTGCAGACTACTTTGTCAGAGATGCTGGGTGAGCAAATTGGTGTAACTAAAGATGTTATTTTTGTGCTGTGATACAGACTCCGAATTGCCTAGTCATAGTAAGGCCTTGCTGAGTCTAATTATGCTGGCTGCCAAAAAAGGCAAGTACTAGAAGGTGGAAATCAAAGTCTAAACCAACTTTACTAGACGTAGTGAGTATAGTATAGTAACAGAGATAAAACAACTGGAATTGGGATCTTTAGAAAAGGGTAGGAGCAAATTACATAGAAAAAAAATGGGAATTGTGGGAACAATACATACAGCAGAGGAATAAGGTTTAAAAGAAAGCAGGATTTGAATGAGCTATGTAATGTTTGACAATGATTGGGTAGATTGTAAGTGATGTATAATGTTTGCAATTGGGGCTGTGTCAGTATGGTTTGTGATTCAAAATGCTTTCAACTAGGATTGTGTTAGCATGGTTTGTTTTCACTTATATAAATATATGATTGTCTGTGTCATAAGTGATATTTTAAAAAGATGTTTCTTGTTTAACACAAAAAAGAGGAGAGTGTGGGACTGGTACACTGATCTCCCTGGAGTAGTTACATCTCCCTATTATTTTCAACAGGCTGCACTAACAGAAGAATGGTTACCTTTTAATAGCACATTAATAATGAACTATAACCCCATTGTGCTTACATGCCATTAAGGGTACCAGTTTGGCAGCCAGCATAATTAGACTCAGCAAGGCCTTACTTTCTCCTTTGTGTCTGAACTTGCAACTCATTAACCCCAGCACTTACACTCAGCCTGGTACAAATCAACCTGGAAGCTATTTCCCTTTTATCCTGACAAAAGGTGGTGTCTCCCCATCCCTCCTGGTATGCTCGAATTTAGTCCCCTCCATACACACCCCTGGCATGCAAGTGATTTCCCCCACCACACACACACAAAATAACATGATAGTTAATGGCCTCTGTTTTCTAGTGTCTGGTATCCTTAGCTGTCATCACTTTTCCCAATGATGATTTACTCCTGGGTGCCTACCCAGCATCCATGCCTATGGATGGTGTAATGTTTTGACACCATCTCACATGCTGACTACAGTCTGTTTTTGTCTTAAACACTGGATAGTCACTGTATACTGTCCTAGCCATCCACTGCTGCACCATGCACTTGCTAACAGCAATGTCTTTTGGCTTTTCCTAGTTAGTGGCTGCCAGAGTGGATCACTAGTCTGCAGATTGATTGGCAGTGGTGTTTTTACAGTGTCGGGTTGCCAGCCCGGCACCCAGCCTTCACAGAAGGCACACACATACACACACACACCTACCTGTATGTCTTTAAAACTCACTCGACTACAGGGAGGACATGCAGACTCCACACAGAAGGAGATTCAGCCGAGAATCAAACCAGAGAACCTCTTGGTGTGATGCAGCAATGCTTAACTGCTGCACTACTGCAGCCTTGCACATGCACTTGCTAACAGAATGCATAATAATTCCATTTAAATATCACATTTCAGTAGTGCTGCATTGCTTGACCTGTTCAGCAAACAATGCCATGTGACTGACCTTTCTGAACCCCCCCTCATTGCAGCTCAACTCTGCCTCCCCTGTTGCTCCCTCAGTATTGTAGATGTCTGTGGCACAAACCTAAAGCACTGTTGACACTCTTCCTGAATTCCAGACATGAACTGGTTTCCCTTTTGGTTTAAATTTTGGTTATAGCACATACAACTTATCCATAAAAAATGGAGTAAACTACATAAATGTATTGCTGTCATCTTTTCTGTTATACCATTTGAAGCTAATATTATTTCAAGCTGTATTACATCAAAATATGCTTTGTACAGGCGTAGGTATTTCATAAACAGACTTAAGAAGCTTAGGACCTTAAGATTAGACTACATATTGTATGACCTTCACTTTTGTTTTTATTTTTTTAATTTTAATTGTATCTTGATTTTTTGATGGCAAATCTGATGAGGTACCTCTTATAATCAATTATCAAGGTCAAACAAATGAAAAAGGAAAAAAAAACAATACAAGTGTTACAGCTGCAGGTACTTTCTTCCCTAAAATAAATACTTAGTACCTTTAAATAACGTTTCATCAAATAGTTTGAAAATAGATGCCTGAATTGTATAAGCAGCCTCTAATTTTTGGTCTGGAGATTGAGATGGATCGGTGCTACTGACTGTTGCCTTAAAACATGAGGCTCTGTGTACTGAAGTTCAAAGACAAGCTGCCCAAATTTTAACTTCCAACCCATGCTCTAAGATATACTACAGAAGTAAGCGTAGACTCTGAACCTTTCAAGTTCAAAATGTGCTTTTGTGGTGTGTGTGTGTGTGTGTGTGTGTGTGTGTGTGTGTGTGTGTGTGTGTGTGTGTGTGTACGTGCTTGTGAGAGAGAGGAGCACTTTGTAACGTGGCCATAATATATGACAGGTGATGAAACTTGGGACTGGAAATGTGAAATACAGTGTAACTAAATGCCAAAATCTTTTGGTCTACATATTGTATAAATTCATAAGGTATTACAAATGTAAAGCATTTTCATTAAAATGCAAGTCAAGTTTGCCATCTATGAAGCACAGAGGGTTTATTAAGTTCCCAAATGAACGAGGTATCTACTGTGGGTATAAAAAGTTTACGCACACCTGTTAAGATGCCAGGTTTTTGTGATATAAAAAAATGAGACCACAATAAATCATTTCAAAACTTTTCCCACCTTTAATGTGACCTATAACCTGTGCAATTCAATTGGAAAAAAAAAAACAAATTTGTTAGGGGAAAAAATATAAAAAATAAAAAACGTACAATACGCTGGTTCCATAAGTGTGCACCCCCTTAAACTAATACTTTGTTGTATGTGTGGACCATTAAACTAAAACTTTGTTGAAGCACCTTTTGATTTAATTACAACATGCAGTCTTCTTGGGTAGGAGTCTATCATCATGGCATATCTTGATTTGGCAATATTTGCCCACTCTTCCATGCAAAAGCGCTCCAAATCTGTCAGATTGCGAGGGCATCTCCTGTGCACAGCCCTCTTCAGGTCACCCCACAGATTTTCTATTTGATTTAGGTCTGGGCTTTGGCTGGGCCATTCCAAAACTTTCATTTTTTTCTGGTGAAGCCATTCTTTTGTTGATTTGGATGTATGCTTGGGGTCATTGTCGTGTTGAAAGGTGAAATTCCTCTTCATCTTCTAGCAGATGCCTGAAGGCTTTGGGCCAAAAATGACTGGTATTTGGAACTATTCATAATTCCCTCCACCGTGCCTAAAGCTCCAGTTCCAGCTGAAGAAAAGCAACCCCAAAGCATATTGTCACCGCCATGCTTCACCGTGGGGAATGGTGTTCTTTTGGTGATGTAAAGTGATGTTTTTGCACCAAACGTACTTTTTAGAATTGTGGCCAAAAAGTTCATCCTTGGTCTCATCAGACTATAACACATTTTCCCACATGCTTTTGGGAGACTTAAACTATTGTTTTGCAAATTTTAGCTGGGCCTGGATGTTTTTCTGTGCAAGAAAAGGCTTCCATCTTGCAATCCTACCCCATAGTCCAGATGTGGAGAATACAGGTGATTGTTGTCACATGTAGTACACAATTAGTACTTGCCAGAAATTCCTGCAGCTCCTTCACTGTTGCTGTAGGTCTCTTCACAGCTTCCCTGATCAGTTTTCTTCTTGTCTTTTCATCAATTTTGGAGGAACTTACAGTTGTCCATATTTTCTCCACTTTTTGATGGCTGTCTTCATTGCGTTCCATGGTATATCCAGTGCTATGGAAATTTGTTTGAATCCTTCTCCTGACTGATACCTTTCAACAATGCGATCCCTTTGATGACTTGTAAGCTCTCTGCGAACCATGGCTTTTGCTGTAGCAGGCAACTGAGTAAATATCAGGAAAATCCTACTAGGACAGCTGAACTTTATTTGGGGTTAATCAGAGACTCTTTAATTGATGGCAAGTGTGTACCCAAGAAGACTGTATGCTGTATTTAAATCAAAAAGTGCTTCAACAAAGTATTATTTTAAGGGTGTGCACAGTTATGCAACCAGCTTATTGTATGTTTTTTATCTTTTATATTTTTCCCCAAACAGATTTGTTTGTTTTTTAGTTGAATTGTACAGGCTACAGGTCACATTAAAGGTGGGAAGAGTTTTGAAATAATTTATTTTGGTCTCATTTTTTTATATCACAAAAACCTGGCATTTTAACATGGGTGTGTACACTTTTTATATCCACTGTACACACACAGACGCACACACACACACACACACACACACACACACACACACACACACACACACACACACACACACACACACACACACACACACACACAGATGTATATAGATGGATGAGTAAATAGTTTTCAGTACTTCTATAGTGATTATAGGTTTTGTTGATTAGACCGATATTTAGTGCAGTGCTCTTATTTTTGTTGCACTAGTGTTTGTACCCATTAACATGTACATGTGTTTTGTATGCTTTAAAATTTTAAATGGATAAATCTGGGGAAAAAAGAGCTGAAGAAAATGTACCAGATGTGGCCAATAGATTCCAGCCCTGGACACCCATGATCTCTAAATGGTGTGCCCGGGGGACAGAATCTCTCTCTGAGGACTGCTCTGTCTGCAAAGTCTTTAGTAAAAAAATAAGTTAATTTTTAAAAGCTTGCTTTCCTCTGAGCAGTCAGTAGAGAAGCCCATGAAGGAAATGGCAAACATTAACTCCTTCCTTCCAATACAGCCCATTTGAGGGTCTGTATTACAACTTCGAACTAAAACTAGTACAAACATTGTAATAGCAAACACTAAAGTCCGAAAGTGGAAAATAGCAAAGCCACGGCACATCGACTTTTTTCCCAGGGAAAAAAATCAGGCAGTTTTCAGGGCTCTGCTATTTCCTCCACTGTGGTGCGATTTCGGAGTTGGTATATATTTAATTTGGGGGGCAACACCCCCAACGTCAGTTTAAGGTTAAGTTTTTTTTTTGTCATGAAACAGTGATTTTTTTTTCCCTGGGAAAAAAATTGCTGTTCTGTGCTTTCGATTTTGTTGGGTTTCAGACAGCAGGGTTCGATATTACAATGATTGAACTTTTGTAAGTTCAACGTTGTGATATAGACCCCTTTTGAGTGTGTACATTTAACTCCCAGTGAGTATGGCTTGAGCCTTTAAAAAATGAAGTTATCACCTTAGAGTCCTAACAAATACTTATTGACAGAGGACAAATATCAATATAATTGTGTTTGCCATCATGTATGCTTCAAGATAAAATATTCTGACACCTTGTATGTAGCATAGTTTTGGTATTATTAATGCAAATATGAACAAGCAATATTTGATGCCTAGAGGAGCAGTAGGAGGTAACTACAGAAATGCCTGGAGATGCACTTGGCTGTAATGAAAGATAGGGACTCATAACCCAAGAAGAGGAAGGCATTAGACTTTGGCCCTTCTTTGGCATAAAAAGCACCAAGAGAGGATCTCTGCTTTTGGAACTGTTACAGTTGAAACCAGTTGTGAGCCATGACTAGTCACCAAAACACCAGTCTTTTCTTATAGAGGGAATTACCTTGTTTCATCTCCAACCCCCCTTTAACCTCCTACTTATGAGTTTTGAGGTGCTTTGAGTGATTAGGATGCTGACTGAGAAGGAATAATGAAGGCCCTTTTGAAGAAAA